>NC_092423.1:47084123-47238498 GCF_036169615.1 Heliangelus exortis | reverse complement strand
TTTTTTAAGTGTTCAGGATTTGTCGAGGTGGCTGATGGTGATCTATGAATGAGATCATACAGAAATTACAGTGATTGGCAATTTTAGGTAGCAATTAACAGAAAATTGCCATTGCGCAGCCTTCTGTGACAGAATTTTTTGTCAGTGGTTAAAATCAACACGCGTACAGAATGGCACGCACAGAAAACAACTAGATAGATGTACAAGGAAACTGTAGAGGTTACTGAATGCCCAATTTATCTATATTCATATCACTTCTAGGATACTTGCACAGATATAAAAACTTCTATTTCTTTACAAAGTTGTTAGCTTTCTATTATTCCAAGTAGAGCTAACAAAAGGGGAGCATTCGCTAGGGGACAGAAACCAACCACAAAAGCTTCCTCACAAGCTTCCTCACTTCACTCCCCACAAAAAGTTCAACATCCAACAACTGTAACTCCTCCATTGAATACAAATATTTTGACATTGTTTTCTTCTCCTCTAGATTCACTTTGAATTTCTCTGGGATTAAGTGCTACCTAGTTTGTTGTTTTCAGAAAGCTGATCACAAGACAGCTGACATACATTGTATAAAGCTCCACATCCATTAGATGAAACTGTTATTGGCATTAGGAAACATGAAACAAATGAAAAAAAGTATCTCCCAAGTTCTCAAATTTTGTCAGTTGTTTTTCTTCTTTTTTTCAATGGAGATGGCTTTTAATTTATGAGGCTAGATTTTCAAATACTTTTTACAATCTGTTTTTCATTTTAGCTTAAAAGTAATAACTCTTTTCTAAGTCTGCAAACCCTCCATTTCTCATCTTTTCTCCCACTTCTGAGGGAAACAAAAAGTAGCATAGAGCAGGTTTGTTTCCCTCTTGATCACATAGATTCTGTCAAACGTTTATTGTCAACAAGGCTTTGCTCCCTCTGCTGGCTATGCTGTCCCTCCACAGCACCACAATTAAGAGCATCTGTGATGCATGAGAAAGTTTAAAAAACCCTAAGCATAGCTAAATTCAAAATCTACAGTCATCTTCTATACAGACTTCAAGGAAATCCAGTTTCCATTCAAATTAACTGGCAGAATCACTAACTTTATCCTCAGTAACTTTGCCAGATACACCTTTATATGTGAAAAGATGTAGTGGCAGTACTACTTTATATTTAAAATTCACTCTGCTCATTTGCTTTGCTTCTCATATTTATGCCTGGAAGACAGTTTTCTGTGTGTATAGTTGCAGCACCTGGGTATACTTGTTCTGAGGGTGCACTCAGCACAGATGGATGTGGCCTGCAGTAAGTAACAAGGACCCACCACAGGGCCCAGCTTCCCTTTCAACAACCTCTCTCTCTAAAAAAAAAAAAAAAAAAAAAAAAAAAAAAAAAAAAAGAAAAAAAAAAGGAACCTGGAGGATTTTTCTCTGCTTATGGCAAGTATTATAGCTGCTCTATGAACTCAAGTTTAAAGTGAGAATTTGGCTGGCTGTAATAAAGAGGATTTGCAGCAAAGACAACATTCTTCTGACTTCCAGGGGGCATAAGGAAAAAGGACTTCTGCATTTAAATTAAAAAAGAAAAAGTAATCAGAGTAGCATCCTATGAAAGGAAATCATAACAGCAAAGTAGTTCATAAAGGGCCAGCTACAAGACACAGCTGTTTTGATTTTTTTACCCCAGAACTGGATCAAACTCCTCTCTATTTCATGGTGTGTGCTGCTTTTGTTTTTATCCTGGTTTCAGGCAGTTTCACTTGGCATCTTAAATTTCTTTCCCTTATTTATGAAGACAACAGGAACTTGCATCCAGTGACATTTCTGATCTGAAATCAGCATGGCTTTGGAACCTGCTTACAGTGCCCAAATAAACCCACATCCCTCTATCCAGAGGGGCTGCATGAGGGACTACTGTCAGAAGTAATGCAAGTTTCTGGAGGATACCAATATGGTGGTTAAGGCAGAAAGGAGAGAGGCTACACAGCAAATTCATTCCGTTGCTTTCCATAAGCAAATTCATCTGCTTAGAACTCAATACTGCATAGATTCAGCCTTGCCAACTTTTTTTCTGGGGAAAAAAAATAACAAACCTCCATTTCCTAGGACACAAAGTAATAATAGAGTTCTTCTTGGTCTAACAGCCATGGCTACAAAAAAGTGTCAGCACCAGTCTGACAGAACAGATTTATGACTTCTAGTCTAGAATAATCATTCTTCAAGCACCACTACTCTTCCTTCCTCCTTAGTGTTTTGGTAAATGGACAGGTCAAAAATACACTTGGCTCTTGTGCAGACCCGCCTATTGTACTTGTAAGAGGTTCAAGTAGACACAAACAAAAATAAGGCTTCAAATAGATTTGGAAAAATCCAACCATCAAAGCAGCACCAAAAAAATGTGTGCTCATTTTGAAAAAGAAAAAAAGGCTCCAGCAAGATTTGCTCTAAGCTGATGACAGAAGTTCTTCCTGCCTGCCCATACATCACAGCAGAGTCATAGGATATTTCAGCAGAAAAAAAAAAAAAAAAAAAAAAAAAAAAAAACAAAAACAAAAACAAAAAAAACCACCAATGGCTTTTGCCAATCTCCCCACAGACCTCTCCCTTCACAGTGGGGCACAGCATGGTCATGCACAAGCCCTAAGCTAGCACAGAGGAAGAAAGGAAAAGAAAGAAGAAAAATAGCTTTTTGGGCTGAGACTGAGGTCTCCAACACCACAAACAGGAAATTCTGACATAAAGGTAGAGTCAATAGTAAAAGATAAATGATGCAGTCAGAGGATTGCAATAGATCTATTTCTTCCCAGGTCCCTGTTTTCCCTCATATCATACCCACATAGCAAACAATTTATACATGTCAGACATCACAGCTCTACAACATTATCATGGCACAAAAAAAGCATCCAGAAGCATAACATGACAGACCACAAAGATTTAAAAAAAAAAGCCTGAAAAATCCCAAATGCAATTGAAAAAGGATTTTCCCCATAAATCAGTAGGGGAACTCAAAAGACCTTGAAAAATGCAATGACCCAGTTAGACCAGTGGTCTAACACAATTTCTGCAGGGGACAGACTGAAATCTTTACTGACTTGCATGCCATCATCACTTTGTTGCTTTTACAACAAAGTGCAGAAGTTTAGACCATGCTGTCTTTTAACAAGATCTGCATTCCCTTCCAACCATACCAATTCTTGCAGGGTCCAGGCCAGTGATGTCAATGAGTCTTCAAAGTATTCCTGATACCTGAATATCATACCACATGAAAAGATGTGCTATCTAACCCACCTGCTATGTAATACATGCAATCCCAACAATAACTTCTTTTCCTCCACTACATTCCCTTAATTAATCTTAACATTTCTCTTAGTTCAGACTGACGATGATGATACAGTTCTAACCTGTGGCTTTGCCATTGAACTGTTTCTTAAGGGCTTGTTTGGGTTGGTTTCTTTTTTGACACATCAGAAGCCAAGCACTGCTCTCTAGCATGTGCCTGCACGTGGACCCTGAACAATTTTGTTAGCAGATAACAGCGTGAGGCTGCAACACATCAGCAACCATTAACAGATGCACTGGAAGAGTCATATGAGGCCATGAAATGCCACTTCAGAGCAAGACACAGGCACAGATAACGTTATCCTCAGGAACAGCAGAGAAAATACACATTTTGAAAGACAACTCTATCAAAACAGTAATGAGATAGAAGTTAAATAAAAACACTGTCCATGCTCAGAAGTGAATGTGGGGGCTGAGACAGAGATTGCCTCCTCTGGATGTACATGCACAATTACTTTCATTAGTAACACTATTTAAGCATATTTCCAAAAAGTATTTCTGAATCAGGGCATTATCTGTCTACTCACTTGTCAACCATGCTGCAGGGCTGTTCTCCGAAAGTGTCCACATCCATATTTTAACTGAGCCAAGCCTGTGGGGTCAGCATGTATAAACTGACAAAATGCCAGCATTTCTTTTGTGAAATTACACTAATTTAGAGCAGCTGGAGATGTGGTCCCTTGACTTTAACTGAACTTTATCCTCACTCTTTAATATGAGTGGTTTCATCATGTACCTGGCTGAACTTGTGCCACACAGTCATATGCAAGCCAGTAGAGGTAAGGTTACTTCTGCAATATTAGCTTTCCCATCCCTTAACTTTAGTTTTAGTGTTAATAGTGCAACTAGCTTGTTGCATTTCTCATTTAAAGGGATACATTTATGGATTAAAAAAGCCAACACATCCAAAACCGAGCATGCACAAAATCCACTAAAAATTAACTAAAATGCTAAAACTAATGTATTTTTTAGAATGTCTTTTAAATAATTAAGCAGAAGTCCCTCATGGTTTCTGACAATCTTGTGTGTCCCCCTCCTGTGTCCCAGTGACATCCCTTTGGCAATGAAATACCTGTGGCTGGCAGTGAGAAGTCACTACCCACAGGCAGCCTGCCCCTAATGGGGCATCAGATTCCTTCCTAATACTGCACTGATCTATTGACAAACACTTGCTCAGTGAAGCAGACAAGATTTTGGTGGAAGTCACTGTCTGCTAATTATTTCAGATTTGAGCCATGCCAGGATGTGCATACGAACACATACAGGAAATCACTAGCAAATTTAAGGGCTATCTTCCAAAAGGCTGAAGAAATGGCTTCTGAAACCCTTTACCTCATCATCAGGAAAGATTCTGAGTCACCAACACATCTGTACAGGGAAGAATTGAGGTTAAGAAGCAGTGAGTTCAGTGTGTCCCCCAGTTCCCTTCAAAAATCTGGACCTAACCACATTAGAAATAGCTGGATCAAATTTCAGAGCCAAAACCACCTCCTGAAAAATGTTGTTATAGGAGAACTAGAATGCTAATGTTCCAGTTAGATATTCATGCTGGAAAAAAAAAAAAAAAACCTGAAAATATCTCTCCTGTTAGAAAAGACTGTTCTATTTTTAACTCAAACCTAACGGTCAGGCCTAAAATAGTGTCTATATTTAATACAAGTATTGTTTGTATTTATATTTCCTTACAACTTCTCTGAGCATAAATCTTGAATTTGAAAAAATGCTTTATAATTCACTCAGCCTAGGTTGCTTTTTTACTTATTACAGTAAAATATCTTGGAAGGGAAGGTTGTTCATTTCACCCACAAATGCAATTTTTTCTGTCATTAGAATGACTGCAAACTGAAAAATTATTTCCACAAATTTTGGGGTAAGCATCATACAAAACATGAAGAAAAAATCAGTTCCTGTCTCAATGAGTTTATAATAAATTACAAGACAGGGGAAAAAAACCTTAATCTCTTGGCATTACAGCTGACTGAAACTGAAACTAAGTTCAGAGTGAGTTCCGGAGCTGACCCAAAGTGACAGTGGAAATCAAGATAAGAACTCAAATCAGATTCGCTTTGTTCCAAAAAAAAAAAAAAAAAAAAAAAAAAAAAAGACCCAAACAAAAAACCAGAACAAAACAAAAAAAAAAAAAAATAAAACCACCACCAAAAAAACATACTAACTTTAATCTTTCTAACTATCAAACACTTGGGTTCTGAAACTATAAATACAGGAAATATTCTGCATTTTCCACCTGAGCAGCAAAGAAACAAATAATGAAAATAAAAACTTGTAAATAAAACTTGTAGTTGGTCATGGCTTACATCTCAGTTTTCCCAGCAGAAAGTATAATGTCCTATATTACTGAGCAACAGCAGCATGGTGAGGGTTCCTCAAGTTCTCCTGCCACAGATAGCAGCCTTAGCTCTGGCTAAAGTTGACTAAAAATTGAAAGGAGTTGAGGGGGACATTCTATATTCAGTAATTCCACAGTTTCTGATAAACATTTAGGTTTCCATGGAGAACTACCAAGCAAGAAATTCCAAAGAAAGAAAGAAACTTAGTTCTACTTAGCAAAGAACGAGTTACAAAAAGAAACATATGGCACAAGGGGTGAGATTTCTATGGACCTTCTGTGCAGTTCTTGCCACAAGAAATAGGAGCACCTTTATATCAGCTAAAGCTATACAATTATCATTGTTTTCCACTTACTGTCTGGATTGTGTTTCAGGTTACCCAAAAGGAAAAAATGTGTGATTTTCTTGTGAAAATGAGAACATTGCTAAACAAATATTTGAGGTTCTGTCAAAATCTTTCAAATCACCCCATTTTGTTCCAGAGTTAAAGAAACCACTTTTTTCAAAACAAAAAAAAAAAACCTGTTTTTAAACAAAATAGGAATTGTAAAGTTTTAAGATTCAAGTTCTTTAAATTATTTTTCAGGGTGTATGTTGGATAACAAAGGCAAAATATAAATGAGTTCATAAACAGTTTCAGTTAGCCCAAACTGGCACTTCACAATAAATAAAACATTTAACAATAAATCCTGCCCCATCACTAGAAAGAGAAGTGATATCACAAATCATTTCCCTTCCAGCACATAACATAATCAAAGGGCTGAATGGGTAGAACTGAACAGCCCAAAGTATAAATTTATCCAATCAAGGATGAATAAATCTAAATGTACTTTGAAGGTAAATGCTTCAAGATATATATCTGGACTCATCAGCTGTAGGCTTTAAGGAAATGGAGATCTGGTGGTTCTGGAAACTGATGAATGCCCACCATTTGCTACAGCAATACAGCTGTGAAAATATTAACGGATCTTTAAGGTATTATTTATAGGACATGATGAATTTAAGGACAGAATATATGTAATACTGTAAGAAATTGTATATTAACTTATTTGAGGACCTTACCAATGGTCAATTATGGTTACAAAAGCACATTTACTCTGAAACAGATAAAGTAAAAACCTAACAATGTTGTGGGAACATCCATCAGATTAAACATCTGATATGAAATTGCTTGAGCAGATTGTCAAATTCAGCCAAAGGTTGAAATATTATATGATGATTCCTTATGAACATAATGGGGTAAATACGACACTAGCAGCACAGTGTATATTGAAGGATATCAAGACTACACTGAAGGTAACAGAATAAAGGAAACTTCTAATCATCTGAGGAGTGATAAAAGGATTAAAAAGAGACATCAGGAGAAAGAATCTGTCATTTGAAGGTTTGACAAATCCCAGCAATGAGAAATCAAACTTCTGATATGGGCCTTTAGTACCTGATGTGCAGATAACTTGAGTGCCTCAGAGAAGACACAGTCATCTTTTGTTTGCATAATTTTTAAAGGTAATTATATTTGAACCTTCTACCAATTGCCTGAGAAATCCCCCTTTCACAACTGGTTTCTGCTGGTTTTATTTCACTTCCCACTCTACAATGGGAAGTTATGGTACTACAGGTGTGCAACAACTAGACAGTGTGTGCAACATTGGGTTGCATAAGCCCATGCACCAGTTATGCTAAGTTTCTTTTGGCAAAGGGTAGCACTCTTAAGCTCTGGAATTAGGTAGAAATCAGTTTAGGTAGGAATTTCCCCACATTCAAATTACTTAGATCAATAAGAATAATTTCCATATGCATTGGGGTACCCTCAGTTACCTTGGTGGAGCTCACCCAGTAGGTTTCCTGTTTAGATCAAGCCCCTGGATTATGATCTCTCCTGCAGGATATTACTCTTGTGGCATTGGTTTGAGAGCTCAGAAGCGTTTGCTGCCAGCAGTGAGTGCTAAATATGGAATTAATCTTCCTGGGTACCTCTGCAAGCTTTGCTTTGCCTGTTCCACACTCCCTCCACCTTGCATATCACCCTTAACTAGACTGAGCTGGATGCAAAGCAGTATATAAGAGCATTTCTACCTAATTTACCCAATCCAACTTTGTATACATACACATATACAATCATATAGGTGTGGACATCTTATGATAATATGGACATTACTATGGTAATACGTATTCTAGTAGTCCTAAAACTGCCAAAAACTTACAAAAATACTTTCTGAGTAATTTTTCTTTCCTGTGGTGAGAAATCTTCTGTCAACTCTATGTTGGCATGAGGGCCTTTTCACTCCCCTGGTAACTTGCAGAAGTGTTGTCGAGTTCACAGTTCTATAATTCAGGATATCTTTTTCCCTTCTGTGACAGGTGGCTCCACATAGGCAGGTATGCTAGGGATTTTGGAGCAGTCTATCAGTCTGTCAGCTGGTATAGTAGTCCCACTGATGGACTGCCAGGTCTCCTCTATTATCCTGGAGACCTATCCTTTTTCTTTTCCCCCAGTTTTGATTTCGAGGAATTTTGCTCCTACTGAGAAAGCATGTTGTTGAAACTATGTTTCATTATTAGCTTTTCTTCAACTCTGTATGGATGTCCTGTTGTGCTTTAAAGTATGCACCTCCCCTCCCTATATACCCCTCCAACTCCTACTTGAACATACATGATGCTCTACACATGTTTAAAACCCCATCTCTCAGCTTTTTTAGTGAGATGAATTTTCTCATTGCAGTTCTGATTTACAAAGTTACTACATTGCTCTTGAATTGACCCTGACATTACACAGAAACAACACCCTGCTTCTCCGAAGGAAATCACAAGAAAAAAAGAAGAAATTGCTAAAGATGAAACAACAAGCAAATACGGATTTAGTTTTTTGCTGCTCTCTGGAGATACTTCAGCTATTGGCATTGCACATGGAAAATGACCATAGGCAAGTTCAGTATCAAATAAACATGGCTTATTTTGACTTGCTGCAACCAATTTGGTGACTTGATAAAAATACACATAATATTCCAGGGCAGCATAAAAAATTAGGCCTGAACTGCTAATTAGTAGGATAGCTCAAAGGCAGAGATATGCCCCCAGCTGAGTCCCTGGGCCAGAATTCCTAAAACCATTTACTGTTTAAACATTGAAACAGCCAAGCTATGGTTATTCTGAAGATTATTCTAACCACTAACAGAGCTTGTTTATCTTTTGCCCCTCTGACACAGTAAGATTTACGTTACTCCCACGGTATAGCTTATAAGACGACTTCACGACATTAGTTTGTCAATCAATAGTTCTGTTAGAGTTAACCCAGTGCTCCGATAACACTGCAAGAAAAACAAAACAAAACAAAAAACAAAACCACAAAAAACCCAGCAAGTGCTCAGAGCAAAAAAAACCCAAAGCAGATTAGCTCCATGGAGACTTGTTTCTGCATCAGACTGCATGGCTTATTGCTTCTGAAAAAGACTGCAGTGCCAGGCACGCCAGGCTGGTGACACTGAAATAAACATACACTCACACACAAAAATCAATCCGTGGGCAAGACCAGCTGAAGACTCTGAGCAGTACCTGCCCGAAGGGAAGCAAGGGCAAAGCAATTCACCTTGCTGTGTAATCAACTCTTCTGTCAGGTCTTCACAATGCAGACAGGGTTGGACGCTTTTTTTTGATACCTGTAACTCCGATCATTATATTTGACCACCTCCCTCTTCAGATCCTGACTCAGTAATCATTCCCTATTCAACAGATACTTAAACACCTCTTTCAACCTGCTTAAGTGGCACACAAGCAGGTGCTTAAGTGCTGTGCTGAATAATTAGAAATTGGCTTGAAAGCTTGCATAAAGGTACTCACTAAAAATTACCAAGCTTTATGAAAATAAAGTGAAGCAATTAAGTTTAGCTTTCCTATCTCTACTTCCAGAAATGCCTATTAAGTCCAGCATACAAGCCCTAGCTGCTGAAAATTACAGGATCAGTGAGTCTAGGGCTACTTAAAATACTTAAAAACAACATCATCTTTTACAAGAAAAGCCTTTACACAGACAAATTGGTTTGTATATCTCTTACCTCAAGGTAAACCCTGAAAGAAGGATTTTGAAAAACAGCCTAGAAACATAAAATAAAAAATATTTCTACTTTCATCTTCCTTGGGGTTTCATCTTTCAATAGACGACTACAGCTACATAAATCATAACCTCTTTCCTTGTATAGGCAAAGCTGACATCCCTACTCCCATTGCACCCCCTCCCTTTTGCACTAGTTCTTCAAAGTCACTTGAGAATTTCACTTTATACAAGTACACAGTTCACATGTGTAGCCAGAAGCAGGTTGGTGCATTCTCCAGTTCAGCTTGAAAAGAACCCTTGCATTTTGGGAAAGACAAATCATAAAGCTGGAATACACAGACCAAGCAGTCCCTGGCCCCCTATAGAAGAGCAAGAATATGAAGAATGAGGATCAGGACCTACTGACCACATGAAAAAAAAAAAAAGCAGCATAGGGTACCGAGGGGTATTTTCAAAAGTATGACGTAGTGATAACAAGCATGCTTTCTGCCTTTCAAAACTTGACTGCTGTCCTGCTGGGCCAGTGATGAATGAGAAGAAGAGCTCTTTGCCTGCCTGCCCTGCACTGGTATTGCATTCAAGGAAAGTTGCAAAATGGCAGCTCAGGAGAGTGCAGCAAGATTGAAGGGAGCCCATCCGAGTAAAGGATGCTTTGGGCAAGAAGCAAGGCCTGGGGAAACGGAGCCAAGGGGAGAGCAGAGCTTTCTCCTGCTCCAAACTTACAATGGGCAGAAGAGCCTGAGAGAAACGGGGCACGAGTGGTGCCCTGGGGATGCCAAGCTGAGATGGCCCAGAGGAGCCCTGACAAGGGGCTGTGCTCAGTGCTACAGAGGACAAGAAACAGCCCCCGGGGACCACCCTTGGGGACCAAGAAAGGTTCCGACCCCTGGATGTGGGGCAGGAGGGCCACCTCCTGGAGCAGGAGCAGCAGTCCCTGTCCAGAGTGGCCCAAAGGAGCCCTGGCAAGGGGCTGTGCTCAGTGCTGCAGAGGAAGGCAAAAAACCCCAGGGACACCTGTAGGGCCACGGTGGGGGAAAAAAAGCCTTCCTCCCCCCAGCTGCAGGGCAAGAGGGGCCACGGTGGTGGTGCAGGAGCATGAGGCAGTAACCCAGCCCAAATGGGCCAGAGGAGGCCTGACAAGGGGTCATGCTCAATGCTGCAGAGGAAGGCAAAAAACCCCCGGGGCCCAGGGCCAATCTGCCCCGGGGGAAAATTCCTTCCTGACCCCAGCAGAGCTGGCGATCGGCTGCTCCCTGAGCATCTGAGCAAGACTGCCTCCTTGACACAAGGGCACCTCCTGCAGATGCTCAAGCCCAAATCTCCCTCAACCTGGAGCCATCTCAGGGGCTTCCCAGAGTGGCCACATGCACCCAGCCTGATTGGCTTTGGGGACAAATCCTTTCCCGTGCCTGGTGAGACACCAGTGGGTGCTCCAAAGCACTGAGAGCCCTTGCAACATCTCTGCATCACTCACAGTTGCTGCCCCTGGCTCAGGAGGGGAAGAAGATGGTGACCTCTGCAGAGCTCTTCAAGAAGCCATTCCCTTGGTCTTCATGGGTGTTCAGCTGAAAGAGCCTTGTCGTCTGGGGTATCTCCATGTGTTGGTGGTTCTTCTCATCTGAAGCAGCCTTATCCAGCCTCTAGTCCCTCCCTCAGGCCCCTTCCGTGGAATTCCAGGAGCTTCCCGAGGACTTGGACTCAGATGTGTTTGGGCTGCCCCAGGGCCAGCTCTGGCAGCAAACCCAGGAGGATGCCCCCTTTTATAGTGCCCCGGGGCATTGTGACTGCTGCTTTGCTGGTGGTGCCATTGTGAGATGGGGGTGATGGGGACAAACCCCATGCAGAGCCCCTCCTGCCACAGCCCCTCGCCCCAGGGCTTCCTTTGGGAAGGGCATTGGGTGCTGAGCCTGAGGCAGGCCCTGCCCTTGGAGGCCATGCTCTGGGCACAGCTGCTGGGTGTCCCTGATGCCTTCTCAGTCTTGGCTCCCAGTGACAAACCCAGTGCTGTTCCTTTTCTCTCAGACCATGGCAGAAGCCAACCCTGCAGCCCAGGGACCACCCGTAATAGCTGTCCCCTCTCTGCATCAGATCAAATCTCCGTGAGGCCACACAGTAGGGAAGATGCAAACTTTTTTCCAGGGATACAAACCTCCTCCTTCCAGGAGGACAATAGGGCATGATTTTGGCAGCTGTAGCCTGGAGGAAAGCCAAGGTGTAACCAGAGCCTTAAGCCAGGGTGGATGGTGCCATGTACAAGTGGATCTGTGCCCAAAGCACAACCAGGCAAATGATGACTCCTCTAAATGGCAAATTAGCTACTAGCTATTACTATTAGCCAATTAATAGCTACTAATACCACCACATCTCCACTGGTTACAAGATAATGCTGAAGCTGTTTCTAATCTCATCACCAAGGGACAGTTTCCTCCTTTACATAGAGTCTGTTCTGTCTCTAGCACTCCTGCTTCCAACACTTTAACCCCTTCTTCTATTTGGGCCTTCTTGCCCTCTGTCGGTGCTGGAGCATTCTGCAGTCACAGATTACCACTGCTGAGAAGTTACAGTGCTTGGCTTCACCTGAAACCCCCAACAGGGAATCCGGTCTCTTGAAGCCATGTACATCTGTATCTGCCACTGACACCCGTGAGGCAATGTACTGAATCCCCACACACTTTTTTTTCTCTCTCTCATTTAAAAATTTTTTAACAAAATGCTGCTGTGAACAATAAATATGTGATTTTTAGAATTTAAAAAGGGCACAGGGTTCAGTAGATGGCCTCAGTCTAATTAGTATCAGCAGTTTTTTTTCCCTCTAGAGAGTAATTAAGGGAAAGCTCCCACCAAAATGCTAAACTGTTATAATGACAGGATTTAAAATCATTTTCATACCACATGCTGCATTGCAGTTCATTTCCATATACTCTGCCTCCAATGAAGGTGTCAAGCTTATAAAGTCTCCTGGGCAAAAGGATGTCCAAAGTCCCAGTGCCTGGAAGGAGGCTCAGGGGAAAGACACACATTGTCATGCTACATGTGATAAGTTTTCCACTTTATGAAGCTGGCAGGGGGGAAGTAAGAAGGGCATGGAGATTTTTACTATATTTGTCTCTGCAGTACAGCTAGCACTTGAGATTTGGGGTGTATTGTTAGTGATTCATCTGTGCTATAAAGTATTTGTTAAAACTGGACATTCAGCACATATCTACTGCACCCCAACCTACAGCTAGGTAACTGGGAAGCACCCATAAAAATTTTCACGGTCCTCACTTGTCAACACCCTGTAGCAAAACGTGGGGCAAGGATCCTGTACTACCTGTATTACCTATCCATTTACTGCAGTGCCATATGGAGAAAAAATAGCAGTAAAGCCACATTACCTAATAGGTCACTGTTAACTTGGATGCAGCATTGTCCTGACAGTTATGTTGACTCCAATTCCAACTCTGGCTTCTTCAGCAGAAATGAAAAGACCCTTAGGGAAAGGTCATTTGCCAGACATCCCATCTGGGCTGGGAAATAAAAGCACTGACAAGACAAGTGGTGGCAATGCTGAGAGCAGCCTCCACATAAAATTCAGATCTGAGAATAATGCAGCTGGAGAAATACTCTGCAAAACCCCAAGAACTAAAAAATCACAACCCACTTGTTAAGTAGCAGCGTATAGAAAGGTTTGGATAATAGCTGAAGTTTTTCTCTCATTTTGATCATTAGTAAATTCACTAAAATCAGGCCAGACCATCTAAGGTGGTAAATGAATAAATAATTATCACATAAAGAACTAGTGATCATACCTGAGGGGTTTCCCTAAAGGAGATAATTGAATAAGAGCACGGAAGGAGGCTGACAGGAGACATGGGAATTAGTACACTAAGCATGGTAAATGGAAGTAGCAATGAAAGGACACATTTTATGAGCATTAAGAGTGGATGGAACTGGGAACTTGGTGAAGGCAGTAGGAAACACTATAGGGATGATCAGAAGAGAAACTTCCAGACTTGGACCAAAGCAACAATAGAAAGAAAAGTATTAAGTAGTAAAAACAACCATCTACTTAAGAGTGGTCCCCTGAATACAGACAGGCAGAGGAATAATAAGAACTCAAACATGAAAGCACAGGAGACAGCAGAGACATAATCTGGAGAAAATAAACAGAAGGGCAAGTGGCATGTTCCTCCTGGGTTTGGATCAAAAAGAGAGTCCTAAGACTCACTGTGTTCAGCCATCAGAAGATCTCCACTCCACTGAGATGGTTTCACCCTCCCTTTGGGTACCTGTTCACACACAGAATGATGACCTGATACTGAATGTTTTTTTTCTGGTACCAGGTTTTGGACAGGTCAGCCTGAAGAGCCCATCTCTGCTGATGGCTTCTATGGCTGTCAGTATGATGCTATAGGATGAAAAGAAAATTAGGAAAGAAAATTGGTTTGCTGTTGCAAGAAGCTTAAAAGTATATCTTAGGTCAGAAGGACACTACTTCTACTAAAATATCATCATTGAGGTTAAGAAGTTAGTCCTCACGAGTTAGGACATACTTAATTTTGGTTATTTCCAATTCTGCAAGTTATTTTCATGTGCCAGCCTTTATGTAACCTTATGGTGTTGTTAGCTGTGTATGGTGCCTGTGCATATCCCATGCTACGTTAATACCTGCTATGGCTGAAAGAAATATGAAAAAGGCCAAGAGCAAAATTTTGAAGAACAGTGCTGATTAAAATTTTTGCTCTATCCCAAAAGCAGATTTTTTTAACATATCCCTTTTAACTGAAAAAATTGTCATTCAGTTATGCAGACTCAAAATTTTTGCTTCCAGGACAAACTTAGAAAGATATCTGGACTTTTTCACCTCAGAACAAATTTATGATGTCTCACTAGTTTTGGAGGTTCCTCAATTTAATCTCAAATCATTCATCGCTAAACACAGCAAAACCTGTCACAAAGGCTTGAAAACTTATTTCCTTTGGGGTTTTGTTTGCTTAACACAGTCTGTCAAGGAATCAATACCTACTCTCATATGCACACGGAGACAAATAATCTCAAGCATGCATATGAATAAAAGTCGAGCAATAGATTTTATGCAACTGGGACACCGCAAAATCTAAGTTTGTAAACCTCTTTAATTACCTTTACAAACCTAATTAAAAAGGGTAAGAAAAGATCTATCTGAAATAGGACCATACTCACTTAGGTAATGTTTTTGTGCAAATATGATGAAAAGATAAATTTTAAACTGTTTGCAACCAATATATTAGAAAGCAAAGTGTTCTCAATGCAGTGCTTCAGGAAATGCCTGGCTACTCATTACCAGGCTAGTTGACAAATGGTTAGCTGTTTTTTAAAAACTTCTACTCCTATATACGAGGATAGATTAAAATTCCCAGTGGCATTCCTAAGGCATCTCACTGATAAAAAGATGTCACTGATTACAAGAATTCTGCTGATATAATCAGAAAGTAGAAACAACAGTATGTGATTTTTTGCTATAAGCAAATAGACATCAAACTTCAGTAACTACCTTTCAAAACCCTGAAACCAGCAATACACCAAGACTTTAAAAAAAGTTGCGATCTTCCTCCAAAAACAAGCTCTTCCAATGTGTAAAGATTGCAGTTACTGAAAGAATTTTTCCATGCTATCACTCGCCAAGACCTACCCTATTTAGTAAAAATGATCCATTTGTATCTTCTTCATAAATTTTGCATTGAAGTCCAAGATTGTGCACATTATGATAACTAATATCTTCCTTTTACTCCTGAAAGAAAGACCCCATAATGATATCATTAGCACACTGCATATAGCTCCATTTTTCTCCAAGAGCAGTGCTGCATACATAGGAGCTAAGTCTGGCTTTAACTTTGAGAATGTCAAAGTTTCTCTGGACACAAATTACTTCTCACTTCACAAATGGGAGAGAGGTAAAGATTATCCACAAATGGCAAGAGTTACATTAGTGTTAGTTTAAACGATTTCCTGCCAACAGAGTAGACAAAAAGACAGGAATGAATAGTGAGATTTTTTGTCAATAAACTGCATCGGCTCAAACGGATTTAGATTTTCGATATATTTAAGTTGCAACCACATGTTCATGGGGTGTGTTATCGGTCAACAATTGCATGAATATAGCCAAACGTGCAGAACCTGGGGGCTTCTGCATGTCTGAAAAAACTTCTGAAGCTCATGAAATGGTTTGATAACAAATTCAGTAAACAAAGAACAGTTTTTCTCTGAGGAACTAGGAGAAAACTCTTTCAATTTGGTCTTAACACAGAGGGATGACCCACATGAATCAAAACAAGGAAAATGTTTGCATGAACTGGAGAACCAAAAGTTTTGCACAAGGTTTTTAAATTATCCTCTTTCCTGTGCTCTGTTCCTTGATGACATATTGTGATCTGGGGACTCAGCTTCTGCAGTGGACCAGTGGTTTTGGCTGTGAACCACTCTGATGACCTACAGGTCAGTAAAAAGCCTTTGTTCTCTGCTAGGAACATTCTATGGAGCCATTCAGAGTATTTCTAGCAATAAGTAAATAAATCCTATAATTCAACTCACTTCACTTTTAGACCATGAAGAGCCATTGACCAGGAAAAAAAATATCAGACTTATATTTTGCATTGTGCTGAGTTGCAGCCAGGCTCTGAAGCAACACACACCTGAACCAGATGCCATGCAGGCAGTACACAGTGGTATATCACAATTATTAATCAAGGAGAGGACAGAAGGCTAGAGACAAGAATGAAAAAGCCCAAAGTGCTCTTATACATCACTGGCAGAATGCAAGGGGAGCATAGCAGCTGGTTCCTTCTAAATTCCTGTTAGTTTCATCATTTTACTAGGAAGCAATGGATTCTGTTGCCAGTTTTGATGCATCCTGTTTTTTTGTTCAAAAGAGTGGGAAGATTATGCTAAATTTACTGTAGCACAGCACAGAAAGCTAATACGTGGGAAAAGGCTTCAGCTACTGTGTGCAATCAATGGCTTGAATATGGCTAATGTATTTGTCTCATCAAAGGTTAATTCCCAGAGCCTGGGTGATTATTTATATTTGACAAACACTTAATTTAGCAATGACAATATTAAAGCATGTCCTTTTTATTATTCCCCTGCCTCTCTGGCCTCTCCTTGCCCGTAACTTATTTTAAAGAAATGAAAGCCACCAGCACATTTCCACACAAAATTTTCCAAGAGTCCAAACTCTGAATGAAGGTCATCTTTCATGCTTGCAAGTTTCAAAGAGAACACGTAATCTATACAGTTCTTTAATACCAGAACAACCTGAATTCAGTGGAGTTTAGGTCAGATAGCATCTTTCTGTCAATATTGCACGTGTCTTGCAGGTACAACCACAGCAACTGAACCAGAAACTTCTGGCTTGAACCTTGCTGCTGCTTGCACCAGGTGAAGCTCTGTAGTCTTATGTCCTGCTGAAACTCAGTCCCCTAGCAACAAAAATTCTTAAAATTATCATCAATAACTTGAAAGAGTAGCTTGAAATATCTGTTTTAATTCCACTAATCATCTGAAGCAAACCTGCAAAGCTCATCATTAAAAGGTTCATTATTTGCAAGCAGCTCTAAAGGGTCTGTAAGATCACAGATAAGTGATCTTATAGATCTAGAAGTATCATTTCAACAGACTTCGAAATGTAATGATATTTAGAGAAATTGCTTTCAAACCACAGATTGAAACTTTTTTTTTTTAAACCCATGGTCATTCCTTCTAACTTTCAATATTTAGGAAATAGAAAAAACAGTGGAAGTCAATGCAAGTGACAAGCCTACCAAATTTTTTAAGCATTACACATAGCTTTACATGATGAGAGCACCCACTCACCAGCTGCACCAGAACAAGCCATGTGCTAGCTGAGTACAAATAAACAGACAATAAAATACATCATAAAATGATAAGTAAATACACCAAAATCTTAAAACAAAGAGGGAAAAGTGTTATAAGATTCAAAATAAGGTTAGGATAGGGAATTATTTTACCCATTTTCTTGTTTGGATAGTAGTATCACACCTAGCCATGTCCCTACCCATGCAGAGACACTGCCCTTTAAACAAAAAGCTGTTTGTCAGCAGCTGAAGCATCACAGTGTTAGTAACTAGTGTTTGGCACAGCAGTGGTATGCTGACAACTGAGACATCAGAGGCACTAGGAAATGGCAGGAATACTGATCCTGGCACAACTGCATATGGAAAGGGAATAAGAGATGTTGCCCACAGAGAATTTTCATGGAAGTTGTATTTTGCTGGACCAAACTTTTATTAATGATGCAGCCACAGGAGTTCATTAGGTATCTGCAGACTATGAGGTTTTATATATAGCCCAAAAAACAGGTAACTGTAAATTATAACATCTTACTTTTCATCAGGAAGCTACAGTTAATTCTACCAATCATTGAAAACTCCAGCTGTCAACCTGTTCTTTGACCTCTGTTCCTTTGACCACAGCAATTAATAAGCCTTGCCTCTTTCTCTGGCAACTTTCCATAAAGCTCAAGTGCCATTCATTAGATGAACCTAAAATTCATCATCACAACCAAAACCTGAGGCTTTTACATATTTGAACATGGTTTCCAATATGTAACAAAATCCATCTATTTTCTTGCAGTATCTGGATGTAAGAGTCATTCCTAAATTTAAGGTCATCTATAAATTAGTTGAAGTAATAATTAACAAATCAGTAATAATAATATAATGACATGTTACTGGCAATGGGGTATAGATTATTTCATAGAAAGACATAACAAATAAACTATTCTCTATAGGAATTCTTACCAGTTTAGGAACTGTGTCCCAGTAAGGGACACATGATTTCTTTCAAAATCTGATCATCACGTATCCTATGATTTCTGTGTTCTCACATCAAGCACACTGTCTGGTAACAGGGAGGAACCAGAAGAGTTAATCAAGCAGCCAGGTGATAAGGACTAATAAATCCCTGGATTTCCACCTGGTGAGTATACTTTAATAGGTAAGGGGAAGTAAGGAAAAGTCAGGCAGGGTGACTCATCAGTTCTAGCAATGTAAGAAAATTAGATTTTAAGTGGAAAAAGATGTTTCCTAGGAAACCGCATGATCTGCTTGTGGAACATCAAACAAGAGCAATTTCCTAACAACAGCCATGGCTAAATTGATCTACTGCACCTCAGACAGCTTTATCAGTAGGAGAGAGATTGGGTCCCTTTTATATTTCCTTAGTTACCATCATCAATTTGTCTATTATTTGACTCCTTCAGCTGTTACCTTTCTGACCTTCCACAAGTACAAGTATGATATCTGCCATTATCTAATTGGGAAGCATGCTTCCCTTTCCCTCATCTTTTTTTTCCCCTCTCTCTTTTTGCAGCAAGCTCCAGATTTTGCTATTGCTGTTGCCACTGAGCCAGAAAGACGAGAGCATGTACCATGGCATGCAGCAGGTGTAAGCCCAAGTGAGTGTCCTGTTTGAAACCATCCACTTTGCAGCAATAAAAAGTGAGCTGCAACACAGGCAACCTCCTGGACTTCATGCTCTGAGATGTTCAATCTACAGTTTATTCAAGCACGCCGATACAATTTAGAGTGGATTAAAAGCAGTGTCTTTCCATTTACAGCATGCTGTCTACATTTTCATTCCCTTAAATTTCTGCTATTGCATATGACACTTTACCTTATGCATGAAAGATATCAAGTAGTTCAGATGCAAGCGAGGAGAACTTTTGTTTTCCTTGATCACTTCCCATGCAGATTGTTCAAGACGTATAAGTCACAGCTGACGTAATACAGGCACTGTATGCAGAACATGAGTGTGGATTTCTGAGCATAAATCTATTCACGTGCAGTCAGTCAGCCAAGGAATCCTGGTACCAGGCAGATCCTCAGCTCTCATGCTGCATGCATGGCTTGCACATGTCCTGTGACACTGAGCATGCACATCTGTTCAGCAAACATGGTCTCAAAGTGTTTGGCTTCCTGGACATTCCTCTGTACATCTGACCTGCACTCACACACTGAATCCCATGTATGATAAAGCAAGTGGACTTACTTTGGGTGCATATATAGGGGTACATCCTATTTTAATGCCAAGGTATTCAAATTCCTCCCAGACAAAATTTCCTGGCAGAAAAGTAATATACATGTGATGAAACGCAAACGCCTGGTAACTCTAATCCTGGCCACTCCAGAGCTATTGCAATAGATAAAGATCACTGCCAAAACTGAGAGCCAAAATTTAAATAGACTGCCTAAATAATTGCTGAAACATCTTCAAGCATACCAATTTCACTGAAAATACATAAGACCAAATCCATTCGTGATCGCAAAATTGTCTACTATACACCTTTTGAAGAAACCAGAAATAAAGACACTGTAGATGTCTTCCACGACAGTGTTGCTCTCACCAAAATGAACTGAACACAGTATTCTACCTAATGTAATATGATGTAATTTCTCTTTTTTACTATTACTGTTACTAATTTGGAGATTCAGATGCAGGCAGAAATTATGACAACCCAAATGCAAAAAGTCTGTTCAAGCACTTTGTTAGATTTGCTGCCTAAAATATACCAATATGTTCTACAAAACCTGGCCTGTACATAGGATACAGTGGCTAATGGAATCTGTCCCTCAGTATGAATTTCTCTTTAAATTTTCCAGAAATTTCCACACATTACTATGTACCAGTGAGTCACACATGGAACAGAATCCCATGTGAGAGCCAAAGAAAGTGAGAGAAGACTGTTCTGGGTTAATGGCTCCACAAAAAATAAAGAGATGTCATGAGGAGAGCTAAGGCCACAATAAGTGGTCCTTTGGATTTGCAGCAATGATTTTACTGTCACCAAAACAAAGCTGGAAAATCTCTTTTTTTGTTTTCCTACCTACTAAGCAAACATTAATAGCAAAACCAACACTCCCTACTGCCTCCACCTTTCCCAGAAAGTTTACACAAAATCCTCTCAACTAAACTTGGACACCTGCAGTGTTTTACCCAACCCGTACCTTTGCAATGGGAAAAAAACCCCAACATTCTTTTCTTTCTCTTGCAGTTTACAACTTCATTCTTTGCTTAAGACATACTTAGGATTAATTCTTTTATTTTACAGGAGTAAGATTAAGTATTTTTAGACCCTGTGAAACAAGATGATGTATGCTGCAATTGTCAAGTCCCTCTTAAATTGCATGTAGCACATTCAGTAGCTCATAAATATTTCAGATGACTAAATAATTATCCCAGAATTCTCAACTTGCCTTTCTTTATTAGTTCCATGGGGAGCCAGGAAAGCATTTGTTCTTCTACAGCCATACAGGCAATTGTTATATTGCAAAATAATATCTTTCTGTTGCTGTTGGTACTGCTACATGATTCTCTCCTATGGTGGTGTGATGGAATAAGCCTCTAGCAGAGGACAGAGGAGGCCCCATTTCCTCAACAGATCAATCCAGTGAGCTTGGCAACTTTTTCAAAATATTTTCACCAAAGTATATCCCATCTCAATTCCACCCTTATCCTCTTTTTCCAATAGGAGGGGTGGATGAAGGACGTGTGAGGAAGGGAGGGGTAAATACAACCGGGCCTTTATCAGAGCACCCTGAATTATACAGAATTTTGGAGTGTCAAGCAGAGAAGTGTCTCTGCTTCCAGTAGCTCAGTGGGGAAATTATAGGAACTGAATGGATCCAGGTGTATGTATCTATTAAAACCTTAACTGTAATGACCTGGGGGAAGAGTAGGGTGAGCCAGCAGCCTTCTCACCATGGAATAGCATTGAGCAGAATTTTTACAGTTGCTTTACAGCTTATTCTCTTCTTTGTCTCTTTTTAATGCAGCCATATGGTAGCAAGCAGACACTTGCAGCCCAGTAGCAGATTAGGTTGCCCACATACTCTTGCAGGCATTAGACCATGCCCTGGCCATTAGAGTGGCAACACCTACCAGCAAAACCAAGGGAAAGGAGCTGCATCCCAGATGGCTGGGACACAAAGCTCAGTCTCAAAGCCTAAGCTTCCAGCTTCTGCATCTGTCAAACCTGTAACCAGCAGTTCCCACTGCTACTACCCCTACCTCCTTCCACTTGGGTACGCTGCAGAGAAGTAGAGTAGGAGCAAATTCCACACCTCTGGCGAGCACTGTCTTTTGAGTCCTGTTGTCATGTTATCCTGAGATTAACTTGCCTTGGGATGCTATTGTGAAAGAGCATGCATGGCATTGAGTTAAAATAACCTATATAGATACTGTAATGTGTGTCTGTGCAGAGCAGAACTCTACTTTTCCCCAGAGAAAGTGTGATGGCAGTGATGAACCACTGCTTTGTTAAGAGTTCAGCTTAGACACAGTGCCTGGAGCTGAGGAAGATGAGATACGGTAAGTGCTGCATACTTTTCAAGCACTTTGCTAGCCACATCTGTGTTTTGCAGATTCTCCTGTATTTTTAAAATCAAAATAATGAAAACAATAAGATAGCCGAGACAGATCTATGTGGGGGACCACAGGGAAGTTGCAAGTTTAAAGGCATGAAATTAGCGTGCAGCAGCTAAAGCACATTACATGCCTATGGGAATGTTCTCATTCAGAAGTAAATTGGCTTAAAGTTCAGTGTGGCTTAATACTCCCTGGAAGATCATTATTTCCAGTGACTGGGAAAACCAACATGTAAATCAGCATATTTTAGGGTGCAATTTGACAAGATTGAAAATCCTGTTTAGCTTTATTGCTACCACAAGCAAGTATGGGAGCAGGCAGCTCCCTCCATTGCTCCCCTTCCTTTTGCCCAGGCTGTATCACTTCCCTGGCCCCTCAGTGGGCCTGGTCATTTAGCTAATCCAGCAGAAAACTAACAAGCAAAAAATGTGATTAGATGCAATAACCCGAAAGTAATTTTGTAATCAGCATGGGGAGTTTTATACCAGGTCCTTATTATAAACTTTTACTAAGATAGGTTTATGAGCTACAAGCCCACAGGGCAAAAAACAAACAGGGGAAAAAAAACCCAACAAGAATACCAACCTTAACATCCACATCAAGAAAACCATGCCTGCAAAATGTTCAGATTTAGTTTAGGCTATGTCAGTCAGAGGTGTCAGATAGCTGTGCTGGAAGCCAGTCTACTTTTCTTAGCCTGGGTGGTAGCTCTGCAAGGAGGATTCTGCCAGTGTAGTTAAATTAGTGGGAGCAGCTAGATACAAGCCTTTGCCACCCTGTATCTCACTGCTAATTCCCCAGGGTAAAAAAAAAAAACCAAACCAACGGAGTTCTTCCCCGATACTCTAAACTGGCATGCTAAGTTCAGTATAAAATGCACGACACATTCTATTCAGAAAGGTCTGGAACTGAGGAAAAATAAGTTCAAAGAGCCTCTAAAATTAAATCCAATAAAAAACATTCCCATTACAGCTGTTGCGAAAAGGTGGGAGGAAAGCAGCAACATAACAAGGAAATAATTTGACAATGAATCAGGATTTACAGTGACAGCATTCAGATATATTTTGAGGAAAGGATGTGTAATTACTGGTGCAGCTGCCATATACGGAGGAAATATTTCATATTCCCCTCATCAATATTGCTGTCCCTGTGCTCAGATTAAGCAAGCCAGGCCAGATCAATTGGCAAAGTTTGAAACTGGTGTATGTAGCAAGGGATTCACAGGGAGGGAAGATTTTTGACATTGCCTACTTTGCAAGTGTCAAACTTCTGCATCCTACCTTTTGTTCTGATCAGTCTAGCAAAGACTGGAGTAAAATGAGCAAAGATTAGTCCAGAAAAGTGTGAGACTGTGCATTTGAATCAAGCAAATCAGCTGCACAAAAGCAGAATAGTTTTCTATACAAAGATATTACCTCTGCTTCTTAAAGCTCTGGAGACCATAAACCACTGAAAGTTGAGAGATACTCTCAGAAAAAGAGGTGAGGAGAATCAGCTACTACAGTATGCTTGCTTTGTGCTGGTGCTTTTTACTGAGGCTCTGTTCCTCTTGGAGGCAGGACAGTAGGCTAGAGAGGCACCTTGCCTGACAGCTGTTCTTGTGTTCCTCACCTTGTCACTTCAGCCCTCATTGATCAAGGAAAACACAAAGGATGGAGCCTCTTCAGGAATAGGAGAAGCATTTGAATAAACCAATCTCTGCTTTACATAGGCAGCAACCATATAACTCCTGGAGGAACATCTAGGCTGGCTTATTCTCTTCACATTACTATTGATGCTTTTTCAGAACAAACCAGGCACTAATAACAGAGATTGTGATCAAGTCATTCTGTTTGACTATAGAAAGCACCTTCATCCAGAGCGTTGTCTTGAAAGATTGCACCAGGTGTCACACATGACATAAACTGAAGATTTGCTACTGCCAGGATGAAATTGTTTATGCTGCAGAGCCCTTTCTGCTGGTAATAAAGGGAAAATTTAAAACACAGGCTGTCTGTCTGCAGTTCTGTGTTGGACTGGGAGAGGGTTACAGCTCAGACCCAGGCAAAAGCCCAGTTCTATTATTTTAATCAAGAAGTTAGGTCACGGAGAGTGCAAATGGAAACATACAGATGACACCAAGCTGGAATAGTTTGCTATTACTTTGAGAAAAAAAAAAAATAATCCAATATCAGCAAGGAAACAAAGGTATCTAAACAAAAAGGAAAAGTACTGCATTTACTAAGGTTAAATCAAGTGCAAAACTGAGAAGCCATGGCAGGTAAATGTTCTGAAGAGAAAGATTGAAGCATTAGGGGATCATAGAACATTGGCATTTCTACGATGATACATAAAGGCAAATATCACTTTGAGATGTGTTAACAGAAACACCCTGTGCTAGATAAGGATGGTAGTATTTTATTCTGTTCAGTACTATTGAGATTTCAGTTTCAGTGTTGCATTCAGATTTGAGAAGGATGAAACCAAATGAGAGAGCAGAGGGGAGCTACATGAAATGTGAGATCTGTGAGGAAAGAAAATAAAACTAAAGAGGATCACAGAAGAAGGGATACAACAACAGAATGCACATGGTTGCTTTGAAAAGAAAGGTAACCAGCCATTCCCATGTCTAGTAAGGAGATAGAGGACAACAGAAGATTAGCTAAATTTCTAGAGATAAGGTTTAGGTTAGCTACTGGGAAAAGCTTTTTAACTGCAAGGATTACAGAGGATTAAAAATGATACTCAGGGTTCTATGGATTTTAACCCATTGGGACTTTAGGAACAGGTTTAACAAACCTTTGCCAAGGTGGTGTCGATTCTAAACACACTTGATAGTTCCAGAACTTAAGCATTGGGCTATATAATCTCATGAAATCTCACATGGCTAGAAATATCTAAATACCATCTTTTTCCTGATGAGGATGATGGAAAAGTCTGTATTTAGACATTTGGGATTTTTGAGTAGAAAATGAACCAATAAAGCAAGCTTCAAATATACACAGAAAAAATGTCACTCATTCACAAGAACAATTTCAAATAAGATGCTGAAAAATAAACATAAATGTGGAGCATATTTTTATGACAATCTTATTTGGTCTCCCATGGATGATGTGATGTCTGAGTCATCTGTGTGGGCTTGAGGAGTAATTTTAGGGAAACTCACATCAATTTAGTCTCAAAAATAATGTTCATCAATATAAAATTTACAGCTAGGTGAAAAGCAAGACCGTATCTGGCTCTTCCATATCTAATACTGGATATCTAAAAAAGCAGAATTACACTTTAAATACCAGGCATACAAAGATATTTGGTATTCACAATGTCAAAGATTGTTAGTGGCTAAGGAAGCAGGCCACAGTAAATGTTTCCTTTCTTTAGTCAGTAGTCAAGGCAATTCAGCTCAACCAAATACCAAATTCCCTTTACAAAATTCAAACTTAGCCAGAAAATGAGAAGTGAAGAAACCCACTCAAAATTTGTCATAAAATGGGATATTATTCTTAGCTTGCCTTCCCTCCCTTTCAGGAGAGTCTGGTTGCATTTTAATACTGTAAGGTTAGAAAGAATCTGAACTTGGCTCCAGTTACACCTCTCATTTTTCTAGGAGCCCCAGAAAATAGCCGAAATGCAAACCGAAATTTGTATTTCTAGAGTATGGCAATCAAGCCAAGTTGTTAAATAAACCTATATATTGTTTTCCTCTAATTGAAATCTTTGTTTCAC
Source organism: Heliangelus exortis (assembly GCF_036169615.1). Lineage (NCBI taxonomy): Eukaryota > Metazoa > Chordata > Aves > Apodiformes > Trochilidae > Heliangelus > Heliangelus exortis. The sequence continues at coordinate 47,212,672 of NC_092423.1, read as the reverse complement.
ACAGTACTAATTACTAGGAAAGAAGACAGACAGATGTAGGAAGGGGAATGCTCATTACCACAGCTTCTAGATTAATTACCAGATAGCTATGTCTGAAGTAAATGGAGAAATGTCAATCCATTCTCAAGAAGGCTGAAGTAATGTTATTTAAAAAGAATAATTCACAGTGATCTCTTCAGCACATGTATATGCATGAGTAATCTGAAGTCAACGATGACGCTCAGGTGAGCAAAGTATTTTCCCTCCAGGACTTAAATATTCATCTGTGAACAAAAAAGAAAGCTCCCCAGAAGGAAAAAAAAAACACTGTATATTTTTGTTTTCCTGTCAAAGTTACCTCAGTGACAACATGCACAGTTTTGAGGTTGTCCCAAGACATTCCAAGAGAATCATTTAAATTGAGAAGGGTTAGAAATGTGCATATTCAAAAATAACCATGAGCTGTGTATTTGTTTAGAACTATGTCCCCCTTGTGGATGAGTCTGGGGAATACAGACGTGGATCAAAGGCAAAAAAAGCTTTCTTTTAAGGATCATGTAAAGGCTAGTTCCTTACAAATATAAATCCCTCTGCAATTTAAACAGCAAATTGTATGATGGGGATATTCTAGCTTCTACTTTGAAAAAAGTGTTGAGTTCTCAAAATCGGGTTTTGCTCTGGCATGTAAAAAAAATATACTTTTTAAACTAAAAATAATGATAATCAATAATAATAGACAAGGTATACTCACATCAGGGATTCTGACAGTGAGAAATAACACAATTTGAGATGGAGCCCCTCAAAGCCACAAGCAAACAAAACAACTTCCTTCTCTCAATACTAGGGCTTACTCATGAGGATTGAACCCCACATTGTATTGACAGTTCCAGAAATATGAACCTATCCTATAACTTCAGTTCTTCCTGGATGACATCTGAAATCTCAAAGTGACATGCTGAATTTCTCAATGGTTTGGTTCACATCAAATATAAAACAAGTAGATTCTACATGACTAGAATGTATGTGAGATGCTCATGTGCCCAGAAGAGGAAAAAAGCTAAAAAACCCTTTAAATGCACCCTGCCCATGGATAACCCCCTCTTAAGAAAGAGGGGGAGTGAAGAGAAATAGAGCAGATTTGTCCCACTCAATGCACTCTTTTCACGTCATTACCCATCACCTGGTAGATTCCAATTACTTCTACCAAATCATCTTCTATCCACAGCAGAAATGGAAATTTGTCTCTGTAAAAAGTACTTTATAAACAACCTGATTTATCCAGCTGCATAATGTATGAAACCAGATTATAGCCCAGTGTTTACATTACCTATATAGTACTTGTACTAGCAGGGAACTCAACTCATTTGCTAAACCACTTCAGAACAGGAGCAAAATTATATTCTGCATGTAGAAAGGTTTAGGTTTTCTAATTCTTGTACTATTTTCTAAAATTGTACGGTGCCACATAAGAAAGAACCCTCTTATCTTGATCACGGTTGTTGTAAATGTAATTTTGCACTTTTGGAACAACTTCTGCCAACACAATACTGATCATTGGACATATTCCCTGCTATGACTTTCAATTTGAAAGGACAGGGTATATTTGTGCCTCCAAAAGTACTAGATTAGAAAAACTCATAAATATATAGTGTCTGACTAAATACGTCTTAAATGACAATTGACAAGAATAATGGATTTCATAACTGTAGTTATCTACTGCAAATAAGTCATACTGCATTCTTCACAAAAAAAAATAAAATGTAGGGATTTTATTGGACTTTTTCCTCTGATTTTCTTCTTGTACAGTCTCCTCTATGTTGTGTGTCAATTTAGTTGGAATCTGTGCAAATTGCAGCACATCTATCAGAAAAATTCTAGTGAAGGGGAGATTGCTGTGAAGACATTACCTACATTTAGATGCCTATGAAAAGATGTGGAGAAGGCATAGCAGTAAAGTTACAGCTCCACTTTTCCAATGTTTATTAAGACCTTCCATGGAGAATGAATTTACAAGCCCCATGTTTCCTTGCAGGATGGCTCAGGAAGCCTTCCCTGCCCAGGTATGGTGATATATTATTAATACAGAGGAAATCAGTAGAGGCTCCTAGACCGAGGTAAGACTTTATGATGCTACAAATGGCAAATACATGCACCTGGAGTAACTTTGCAAGCATCCAAAGGGATGTGCATTTTGTTCCCTTGGAGTACTCCCAGAAAAGTCAAGAAGCAGCCCCTGAATGAGTCAGCAGTTGTGAGCAGACAGTAAATGTGGCCAAATGCCCTCTTACTTGGGGCCACTTTTGACCAGCTGCACACGTGACCATATGGGTCCAGCACTGCTTGAAGCCCATGACACCATAAAGTCAACATGTGCAGGCTGCAAACTCTGCTATTTCTAAAGGTACAAAGGTGAAAACTCTAACCTGTCATACTGCCCCTCTCAGATACTTTGTTCCTGCACAACCAGCTATTTTACTTCCTATTTGCTAAAATTGTGCCAAGCTTAAAAACACAGAGCTTGTAAAATTTTGTGAATTATGGAATCACAGAATTGTTTGGGTTGGAAAAGATCTTTGAGATTATCGCATATCTTTAGTTGTACTTACTGGAAAGGATATTCTTTCTAGATCTAACCCATAACTTTTCACTCTTTTGTTCAGTCAAGAGTTCCCAATTCACACAGAAAACCAGAGAGAGAGATCTCTTTCATGAAAGTGACACTGCTGTTATTTATCAGATTGCTGCTCCTTCCTTCCCACAGCAGTATGATGGAAATTTCGACTACCTCATTTTACTTCTTGATAAAATGTAATTTCTAGTATGCCAAAAGAACTGCTTTCCCCACTGAAAAAGCAATTCCAGAAGAACCCTTTGAGAGAAAGCTCTGCCTGGATTACCACCTTTGTTGTTTTATGCTATTTCTGTATAATCCAATAAAACCATCTTATTGTGTATATAACAAATGTAGATAGGACTGCCTGAATAAAGGACAACACAGAGCAAATCATAATTTGGCGATTAGTAGGATTTTTAACACTTTCTCACATAACACTTTTATGTCATATAGCTAAAAAAATATGGGTTAAACGAAACCATTAAAACCAGATATACGTACGACAGAAAACCCTGCTCTGAATACTTATCAGTGGCTCTGCCTTAAACTAGAAAGTATAGCAAGATGGAACTCCATAAGAGGCTAGTCTTGGTCCCATACTACTGAAGATTATCATTAATCAAATTTGCATAATGCAATAAGAATTATACTCATTAAACATGCAAATGACACTAGTGTTAAAGAGATTTAAGCCTGTTTGAAGCATTGTTGCTTTTTAAAAACATGGGCAAGCTGGAGAAGTCTTTTAAAAATATAAGATACTAACCTGTAAAGACAACCATTTGTAAAATTAAACAATCTGTGCAAATATAGAAAGAAAAAAGTGATTTAGTAACTGTTTTGCAGAAAAGATAGAGAGGAAGTCAGTGATTATGAATTACCAACTAGCATAAGGCAAGAATGTTGTGCTTTTAAGAGAAAACCAAACATCATATTGATATGCACAAACAGGAGTATTGTTGGCAAGTTATACAGAGTAATCATCCTGCTTATTGTGAAGCTCCTAAGATCTCAGCTGGGTATTGTTCTGTTGGACAAAGCCCAGAAGACATTGATGAGCCCAGAAGTGAGAGGTCTGCAAAATATGATCTATACAGAAAAGAGGAAGGAATAGACTTACTTAGAGAAGGCTAAAGTGGGGCATAATATAACAAGCACAGATGAAAAGGAAGAGAATAAACTGATCTCCTTGTTCTAGCTGTAGATAGGATGAATGAAGAATCTAAATTACAGTGAAAGGGGCCGGGGGAGGAGGAGGGGAAAAAAATTATAGCAGTAAGAATGGTTACATATAGTAGAGATAACCTGAATCTTTATGCAGCCTCTACATATAGAGATTAAAAAACATGTAGAGATTAAAAAACAGATTAGATAAACATTATGGAGGAATGATGTGAAGTTGACTTGATCCTCTTTGGGTACAAAGGGTAGATTAGAGAACATCTCAAGATTCCTCCAGTCCTTTGATTATTGCACTGCTTTTTCAAATGCTAGGTGATTTGAAACTGGCAATTTCATGTACTACAGCTACAAGAAAGACTGAAAATTCCAGTGGATAAGCAGTTGACTTTTCACCACTTGTTATATACACAGTTGGGAAAATAGTGTCTGACTTTAAGGGTAGCTCTTTACACATGCATTAGCTCATCATACCTTCCCAGAAAAAGCTTTTCTGATTTATGTTGCCATATGCCAACGTGATCTGTTTACTCTTTATCATTTCTAGTTAATTGACATCAGCTGCAGATCACTTGCAGATTCAGCTTCTTCATTGTCCAGGTATTTTCCATTCAGCACATATGACTGGCCCAAAAAAATTAATAACTGCAGGGTTTTGCAGTCTAGCAGAATAGAAAGACATCATCTTCCTACCCATAATGCCTAATTATAGAAAGAGAAGTAATAAGTTTTCTGTCCCTAGGAAATTCTCAACTTGAAATAAAATGTTGAAATACATTTATTCATAGAAATTAATTATTTTTCTTCAAGTTGTGTGTCAACATTTTGCTTACTTCATAATGAAGTCAGGCTAAGAAAGCACAGGCTTCCTCACCATACAATAGTGAAGCAGAAGACAGTAAATCACAGTGTAAGTACAGCTGTGAAGACATTTCTCAGGCAAGAGTCCCATTCAAATCATTGACAGCTGATCTATCCTTTTGATGTGACATGGTATGATTCACTGCTTTGGACACATAGTTACCTACTGGTAACAAACTTCTGGATTACTAGGTGTATCCTGTCTGGGGTTTTGAGTGAGGCACAGAGAGAAGGGCACAGGGGGGGGTTTATAAATTCATTCCAAAGAAGAGAGTTCTCAGATATGTGATGCTCACCTTGTGTCCTGATTACAGCATATAACACAGGCAATACCTAAGTTGCTAGCATCTGGAGCAATTTACATGAAATATGTGATTTTCAGCTCGTGCTTAGAAATGGGTTATAAACTTGAGAAACTAAAGCTGCATACCTATATTTTCATCTATATTTTCATCTCCATAGGAGATCAGCAATTTGTCCTATACTTAGCGATTGTTTCCAGTTCATTGGGTTTGTTTGCAGATTCTGACTCCCCTCTAGTGATTTGCACATGGCTTTGGGGAAAAAATGGGAGCACTTGTGATGCACACAAGACAAGGTGACAGTGATACTGAAGAATGGATGATGTGACTAGTACACATTTAAGACATTTAAAGAGAGGCTTAAACAAAAGCAGTGTAAAGATGTCTTCAAGAGAATGTAAAATAAACTAATTCCACATTCATTCACAGACCCAGTCACTTAGCAATGGTCCAAAAGCTGGTGTAACCACATTTTTTAGAATGACAGTGGGAGGATACAGTAGATGTCATGACTAATTCTGAAAATCACAGCCTACCCATGGTTGTCATACATGTTAATGATGAACTGTTAGAAACCACTTCAGCCTCAGGCAAAGCCCTGGGAAGTTAACTACTAGGGCATCTCTAACAAGCACCCAAACCCCCTTTATTGGATATTTTGGGGACCAAATTTACTTCTGCTAATCAAGAGAAACTTTACTAAACCATCACTTCATTTCAAATCCAGGCTCAGGTAGTAGCACAGAGACCAGATCAGTGCATTTTATTCCAATGCATAATTATGACACATAGCTAGAACACAACAGAAACGTGTTACAATTCATATTTTTCATTATTGTGAATTCATTTTAATAGCTAGAAACAGCAGGTGACTTTGTCAGCAGATTTTGGAAAAGGTCATATGCAAATATAACTTCACCTCCCTACACAAGGATTTCTTCCTGAAAACCAGCTTTGCCCTAATGACATTTAACATCATTATCTCTTGCTGAAGACAAAAAATCTGCCTCTAAAGAGCACAGAGTAGTCTGGATTAAGTCATGATGGTCCTGTCCAACTCTAAGAGATTTCAGTCACTCATGAAAGCAAAAATTCAGCTCACATTTTTCAGTTTGCCTAAGCTATGAAGTTCTTTATCCTTATTATATATTTAATATTTGCACTGCAAAAAAAGCCTTTGATCCACAATGAAAACAAGTAGACAACTGTGCAGATGCTGTAGAATAACCTGTAAATGCACCATATCTTTAAGAGGGGACACCACAGTCAACTTGTAGCCTAAGCCAGGATTCCCTAAATCAGATGATACTGACTCCAAAGCCAGTCATTAAGATTGTTGAACTCAGTTGAGACAGAGGTCAGCCAACAGTAAATATGCAAAAAAGACAGAGTTCCTCAGAGCTGGGAGCAATGGGTGACCTTGCACATTCATTTTCTTACTTTGAAAAGTGTAAATAACTTCTGTAGGTTTTCAGCTACAACTAACACTATAACTGAACCTTGCACAATGACTAACCTTAAGGAAAAAAGGCCTGAGACCTAATAGCAAATCAAAATGGCAAGAAGTTGGTCAGTGGAACTCCAGGGGCAACTTAGAGACTTGGAGACTCTCAGGTGCTGTTGACTAATGAGGTAGAATGCCTTGCTCCTGATAATGAAGAAAAATAAAAAGCAAAAAGACCAGAAAACATACTTCCCCATGTTTTTTTTTTTGTTGGTTTGGTGGTTTTTGGGTCACTTTTGTTTTTACTAGGACACACTACTACTTTTACAACATCCTAAGAGCAGTTTAATGCTAACACAAAGGTAATTTGAAGGATCCAAGATTTCCTGGCATCAGGACAGATTCACATGTAGCATGCAAGACAGATAGTATACCTCTTTTCCACATAGGGACAGGAAGAATATCTCAGTAGATACATCCCTAAATTGCCATTCTGCAGATGTGGGTTAATTTTCCAAATTCAGTCACAGTTGCTGAGTATGGAATTAGGAATACCCATTCTGGTTGAAAGTTCAATCTAATCAATCTTCATAATAAACTTTGGTGTAAGATTAAATTGCAGATAAGACAAATTGCAGAAGAAAACAAATTAATCTAATCCTAAAAAAGACAACTATTGAAGAGCTGAAAAGATGTGCACCATATAGTACCTTCAATTCTTTGTACTGCTGTTTTATTGGAGAAATAATGTCAGAAATCCAAGGGCTATTTTAGACTCATGCTGATGGAGCTGAGAGCAGAATTCAATACTTTATTAATATTCTATTAAAATATTAATAAGGTTAATGTTATTAAATCAGATTTTCTGTGGTTTTAAGATCAGGAAATGTATTCCAAAGTGAATGGCAACAGAAGTTCACAACTGAGCTAAAAAATTCCAGATGTCCTAGTTGCATACTTCAGAGCAACTAAAAGAGTAGTTTCTTTTTGATTATCTGTTTCCTCTTTGTTAAGGTTCCACATTAAGTGTGCTGTTATGAATTTTAAAGCTGAGTAGGAAAAAAAGAGACAAGCCAAAATTACATAAATCTTTGAATTCTGCTCTATGATTGGTGTATCTATAAAGGGAAAATAAAAGGCAAAAAATGCAGAGGTTCTTCCTTTTTCATAAGATATAATAATAGAACCATTTATTTTGAAAAAGACATTCAAGATGGTCAACTCCAACTGTAAACCTAGCACTGTCAAGGCCACTACTAAATCACGTCCTCAAGTGATAGATCTTTACATCTTTTACAGTAATTTACAGAAAGACTTAGTAAGCCAGATTTGTTTTTGTTTGGGAGGTTACCATAACCAAATATTTGTATAGATTTTGCCTCCAGCATCACTATTTACTTCTGAGGACTGTACCAATTAGAGAGTAAAAATATCTTTAAGCTATGCACTAAATCCAAATAAGAAATGACCAGCTCAAGATTCACATCATTACCCTGCAGTTGCATACTTAGATGTGGATTTACAAAGCATTTTAGCTGCAACACTGAAGCCTGACATTGAAATATCAACTGTAAAAAGATGAACCAGCTCCATATCACACCTGCCTATGATGATGAGCACTTATACTACATGCTGGTTAAGCACAACTTCTGGACAAAGAAGCAAAAGTAGAAAATCACACACTGATAACTCTGTAGTCCATCAGAATTGGCCATGGGTGGAATTGATCCAGTCACCTGATACAATTCTCCTTCCACAATTACAGGCTTAGCAGCAGATCATTAAAAATTGCTTCACCTAGAGAGATGGCTCATGAAAACTAATTTCAAGACATCCATTAAAGCCTTTCATTTTTTTCTCTGGGAGAAAATAAGTTTATCGCCAAAAAAAAAAAGTTCTTTGAAAAGTAAAGGCGACTGGGAGTCCAGAAAATGCACTAACTTTCCCAGTAAGATGTCATGCATTTTGTAGCTAAATCAGTGTTCAAGTACTCTATGTTATGATTACATAGTTGAATCCCTTCAAACAAAGTAAGAAAAGTACAGATGTGGCTATCATTTCAAATAGTCTGTTTAATACGCAAGAATAGCAGGAGGTTCTATAATGTCTTTCTGAAAATTTCAAAACAGAATTAAAGTATGGCTATAAATACAAAAGCTGCTGTTTTCCAGTGCACAAGTGGACAACAAATAAAAAAATAATTTCCATCAAACTGACTTTCAAGAAATAGTCTTAAAATTTCCCTTATTCAATTCAGCTCAATTCAATCCCTCCCTTAATAAGGACATTGAATGGTCTTTACTTCCTACTACAGATTACTGAATTAACTGACTTCTTATTATTGTTTAGGGAACATTTTGCACAAAGTATTTAATTGGAAAAATAATAACACCAGCTTTTCCAACCTCAAGTACATCTAAGAGCAGATAGCTATTTCTATAAGCATATTTATCACTCCAAGTATTAAATATGGTGTAGCCATATAAATAAATCCATGATCAGATTGGAAACAGTAGTCCACATGCATTTCATTCTTGGGATATGCCAGTACTTGGTGACCATTTCAAAGTTTCCCTGGATGGACAAGTGCATCCGCATTTCCTGTGTAAACAGATGACTGAAATGAACATGAAATTCACTTTCAGTGGTTGTTCAGACAGTAAATAAGAGAGAAACAGGATGCAAAACTTCACAGAGGTGTTTATTTAAAGGTTATAGTAAAGTCTTACAGTGCACTTGTACCCATTCTGAGTGTTTTTAATAGACACACATACCTTTTAATATCTGTTTATTCTATATGTATGTATGCAAGATAAAACATCCACTTTTCTCTCTGACTGACCTATTTTGAACCTATATAGAGATGTGAAAAATAAAAATCTATAGTCCAAGAACTTGCTGTAGAGCTATTTCTTCCATAGCAGTGCTATTCTTCAGCATTCTGTCGCCTTTGCAGTTCCCTGTGGTTTAATCCTTTTTTATTTCCTTCCTCTTCCAAAAATACCCTCCCATGTTACCAACAGTTGCCAAAGGCCAATTGTGCTGAAAATACAGGCTATTACTCTCAGAGGAAAAAGCAAAAAAGAGTTGTTTTTATCTAACATTTCTAAATTAGCCACGTTTTTCCAAACTGTTTGACTGGTTTCATTCTCAGTAGGTAACACTGTACTTCACTCACAAAGTCTCCAATAGGATAAAAATAGCAGCCAAGGGTAAGTTCAAGCCCCTTGGGATCTTCTTTCGTTCATGTTATGAAGAAGTCTTGATTAATAGAATGAAGGTTCCAAGAAATTTATTCCACAAAAAAGCTAAAACTGGAGAGTTTTAACTGGAGAACAACCAGAAACAACTTTTTTTGGTTGCATTTTAAAAACGCTTTAGCATTTAACGCAATTCAACACTGAATTTTATGACACCTTTCTGTACCAAGAAAACCAGACTAGCCAAAACCTGTATTTTCCTTTATATAACAAGAGGCTTCTCTTTCCTTCAGAGCTTGTGCAGTGAAGACTGAGATTGCTGCAGTTTACTTTTCAATTCAGAAATGAATACTGAACCACCTATCTCTGCCTATGCATGCTTCCAATATTGAGGAGAAATATTTTGACTAAACAAAACTCTGAGTATAGCGTTAACACTTGCTAGATAAGTCCACAATAAAGGCAAGGTATGACAAAGTGAACACCTCACTGAGACGTGGCTTTTAGTGGCAAAGTAGCACTAAATTATACAAATTATTTAATCCACTAATATCCCGTTTCATTTCCATATCTGAAAATCTCTCTTCTAGAAGTTGTCATAACTACTTTGCAAAAGGCAGACAGCACAAAATTTATAACTCCCTGGTATAAAATGGTTTCTCCTCAGAGCCATACCTGTTGTAAACATCAGTCTTTTCCTCACAAATACCTCTGGCATTCAGGACACACCAAAATAACAGTGATCCCTATTTGTGACCAGATCTGCCACACAAAATAATAAACAATAAAAAGCACAGTCCTTGTCCAAGAATTCCTTCAGTTCCAAATCCTTAATCCTTAGCACCACAGCATTCATTCATTTCACAGCTATCAGAATGACTACACTAGGCAATCAATAGAACTTCACAGATCAAACTGAAGCTACTGTTAATGTTTATCTGATGTCAAAGTTGGAAAAACAGGGCATCCTTAAAAAAACAAAACAAAAACACCACAACAAAACAAGCCCAAAAAAACCCTCTGTTGCTTAGCAAAACAAATAAAGCAGGTAGCATTGCTGTCATTTCCTGTATACATTAAAGAATGCTTTACAGAAATACTCTCAGATCCCTTCGGTATCAACCCTGTATTTAATGTGTATCCAAAAGTCTCACACAAGTCAGTGGTAGCGTTATGCAAAACATCAGCAGAACTGGTTTCAGAGAGCTTATTCCAAGGGTAGGATTCAACATTACATAAATTAGTGTATAACCTATTATATCATGACTATCTACAAAGGCATCACCAGAGCCATTGGTTGGGAACAGCAGCATTTATCAAGAAAGCCATCGCTGAACTACAACTTGGTTTTCAACAGAAGATATTCTCCATTAGAATTTCCATATGAGGCTCCCAAATACTGCAATGATCCAGCACAACAAGTAAATATTAATCAGTATATTTCATCAAATGATATTCCTGGACTTTATAGTTTTAACTGTTAAGTTCTTAATAAGCTTTTCTGAGCTCTAAACAAAAGCAATTTTACATATACAATGTTGTTTTAACCACACAACAATATGGTTGAAATACGAGTGGAGGTGGTTAAAAATTAAGGAAACACTGATTTCAGGATAAGATGTCAGTCTGGGAACAATTAAATTCTAATCTCAACTTCCACACACAGGCAAAGTCTTGAACACTCCCTTCTACTTGATTATACATTACTTTAATGATCCTATTGATAAGGTGACTTTTTCAAACAAGTAAGAATGTCCATTTTCAACTGTACTTTTCTGCACTTGATAATTTTCTGTGCTCTGATGCCTTTTATCTTTTTTCTTAATTGAAGAGGCAGATTGTTAAAATTCTGGGAAAGCATTCAGGTTATCTGAATCTTTAACAATGTTCAGTGATTAGCAAGGCTTTATACATATTTAATGATGCAGTTACTGATAATGGCAAGTTGTTCACCACACATGTTGAATGTTAAAGTGATTACCTGCTTCTAATACAGTTTTTCTGGTGAATAAAGAGTGATACATGTAGTGGATGGGCATGTCAGAACTCAGCAATTAGGATTCTTTTGTGATTATCAACAAGTACTGAACTGACACAACTCAGAGAATCACAGAATAATTTTAGGCTGGAGAAGACATCTGAAGACATCCAACTCAAACTTCTACTCAAAGCAAGGCAAGCTTCACTGTTAGATTGGGTTTCTCAGGACATTGCCTGGTCAGTTTCTTCAGAACTCCAAATACAAAAATTTCACAGTCTCTCGGATCACTGCTCCAGTATTTAACCAGACCATTTAAAAAAAAAAAAAAAATTGTATCCAGGCAGTTTTGCTTGCTACAGCTTGTCATTGTTGTGTCTTTCTTCTACTTACATTGTGCATTGGTGAGAAAAGCCTGGCTCCACCTTTTCTACAATCGAACTTTAGTTAGTTGTAGACAGCAGTAAGATCTCCCCTTAGCCTTCTGTCCTGGCTGAAAAAGTTAAACTCACCCAGTATTTCTTCATATGTTCCAGTTCCACTCATCTGAGCGATCCTCCACTAAACTTACACCAGTTTGCCAATACCTGTCTTGTACTAGAAAGGGCTAGGAACAACTGGATAGAGTTGTCCAGATACTGCTCTGTGCGTGGTGAGGACAGAAACAATTACATTCATCACCCAAGAGTAGCATGCAGGTAGCTTTCAACTCCTAAAAGAGTACAGTGAATTCATGTCCACCATGACTCCCAGAATGTTTTTTGCAATGTCTCTTGTCAGCCAGTTGATCTACAGCTTATGCTCTTGTAGGGGTTTATCCCACCCTACATGCAGGAAAGAATTTATTTTGGCTGTATTTCACAAGGTTCCTGTTCACCTGGTACTGCTGCCTGCCAAGGTCCCACTGAAAGGCAGCCCTGTGGGTGCTTAGATTGGCTGCTCTCCACAGTTTGGAATCACCTGTCAGTGCTCTGAAGTGTTTTCCAGCTCACTATCCACGCTGCTGCTGCAAACATTAAACCACATCCCAGTACCTACCCCCCAAAAATGCTACACATCACTGACCACCAGTTAGGCTTTGAACCACTAAGCACTCCACTTTGAGGCTGATGAGCCACCCAATTTCTTGGCTATCTTACAGGCCATGCTTACAGCCCACACTTTCTCAGTTTCACTACGAGAATACTATGAGAAACCACAATGAAAGCCTTGCTACAATCAGCTTTCATTGTTCTTGCCTTGCTCACAGAGCCAGTCATCCCACCACAGAACGTGTGCCTGTTGATCAGGTACAGTATGTCCTTGGTGAACCCATGCTGCTACTCCCAGCCTGGTGGTGTCTTCTCTAAGGACTTCCTTCACACCATTTCATGGCACAAAGATGAGGCCAATGTACTAATTCTTGTATTTTCTGAAGAACTTTTCCAGTTACAATGCCCTCTGTTTTGACTTGGAATATTTTCTTCCTCCCTGCTCTGAAGAACCTGAAGACAGGTTTCTTCCTCCATTTTTAAATTGTCTTAAGCAAAGCAGTGCCTCTTTTCCATCTCCAGCCTTGCATTTTCTTTTTTTCCCCTTGGTATTATCCATTATCTGTCACCTGTTTAAGTCTCTGCATCTGCAAAGATGATCTTGCCCTCCCACTAGCTAATTGCCTTCTACAGTCCATATTTGTCAGGAAAGAAGCTGTTCATTAAACATGTGGGTCTTAAGGCAGGACATCTCACTGCACTGAAAACCTCCTAGGAGTCATGGGTCATGGTAATGTAGCTGAACTGTTTGCTCTGTGTTAAAGCACAGAATTGTTACAGCTGGAAAAAACCTCTAAGATCACCACATCCAACTATCAACATCCCTCCTGCCCTCCAATAAAACAAATAAAGTGTGTGTATATATGTATATGTGTGTGTGTGTATATATATATATGTATATATCAATATCTGTATCACCCTGCCCACCCCCTTCCTCATATCAAGTCTAAACCTTCTCTGGTACAACTTGAGGCCATTTCCTATAGTCCCATAATTATTTCCTTGAGAGAAGAGTCCAGAACCCTTCTCCCTACAACCTCCCTTCAGGTAGCTGTAAGAGAGCAATAAGGTCTCCTCTCAGCCTCCTCTTCTCCAAACCAAACATTCCCAATGCCCTCAGCCTCTCCTCATGGGACTTTTCCTCCAGACCCTTCACCAGCTTGGTTGCCCTTCTCTGAACTCCCTCCAGCACCTCAATGTCTTTCTTGTAGTGAGGGGCCCAGAACAGAACACAGCACCTGAGGTGCAGCCTCACCAGTGCTGAGCACCTGGGCACAATCACTTCCTTTCTCCTGCTGGCCACACTGTTCCTGATACAAGCCAAGATGCTCTTGGCCTTCTTGGCCACCTGGGCACACTGCTGGCTCATATTCAGCTGGCTGCCAACCACCATCCCCAGGTCCTTTTAATGAAAAGCCTATCACACATTTGAACCTGATGAAAGCTGAACACATGCAAAATATCTGCGCTCTAAAATAAAAATGATAATATGAAACAGCACAATTTTCATCAATGCTATTTCCATGTTCAACTTATTCAGAAAAAAGAAAAAAATACATCAAATAAGTACACAGATAATTTTGTAATAATAAAGTAGTAAAATACTTGGTATATTATGTATTTAAGTCAAGTATGAAAGTATAGCACTCTGTTGGCTTTCTATGGCAGCTCATAGAAAAAATGAAGCATGAACATTTTTACCAGCAAGTCAGTACTTTGGGGAAAGCAGAATTACAAGTGTCATGTCCTGATAAATGACTTATCTTCAGCTGAATATTTTCCTTTAATGTTTTAAGACTTGCATAGAAGCCTCTCTCACTTTATTGTAAGACCTTGGAGAAAGCTCTGTTTTCACAGTCAGCTTTCATACATGAATCACAACTGCCTTTCTTGCTATATATGCTGTCACCTATTCAAGGATTCTCAAGGCTTTTTTTTTTTCAGTTTTAAAAAATATTATGCTTTCATAAAGACTAGATTTTTTTATTTTAATAAAAAAGATTCATGTTGCAATAATGTCCTGTGTGAAAAAGTGATACTTGAAATCCATAATTCAAATACATTGAAGGTTGTCTCCTACAGCTCCTCTTAAAATATCTGAATTTCTGTCCCTGACATTCAATAACCCTTTCAATGGTCAGCAGCTAAACACATTTATTATGTGCCACTGAAATAAAGTCTTTAATTTAAACTGATAATTTTCTACTAGCTTCAAAAGAGCAAACAAGGAAAGACTCTTCTTGGTGCACCATTTCTAAGGAAAAAAAAATTCAGATAAATCTTTTACTACATAATCTTAAACTAATTAGACACTCACCTGGTATAACCTATGAAAATACAATTCCAAAAAAACCATGAGTCAAATGACAAAATTGTTATGAGGAAAGACTCTTGAAGGATTACTTGGCACATAGGGAAATGATAAGGTTCATTAACTGAGAGAGAGGATTAGCCTTTCTTGGACAGTACAGATGTAGAGGGGACTTAATTATTTAAAAGGTTATAAAAAGAATTCAATCTCTATTATATGCAACTTGCCTCCCTTTTAAATTTGTCAGGAAATATGACAAGGAAAAAAATATGGAAACTTATAGAAAGGTCCCAATCCGTAAGGAAGAGACTGCTCCTCACATTCACAAGAAAAAGGACCAAGAGTAACAGTGAAATTACATGTATGCCTAGTGAAAAGTAACTTTAAGTGCATATGCAGCATCCTATCCTCAAATAACTTCTCTGAATTTGTTACATGAAATCTACCTGAGATTTTTATACAACTGTTCTCTAGTCCTATTCCTAATATTGATGCAAATCCATTTCTTTAAACACTCATGGAAGGCAGAATTCACCATACTGCCCCTGTGGACTTCTAACTTTTTTTATTTAATTTTTTTTTCAACTCATCCTTAATTATATGCTCTTTCATGTTTGTCTTCACTGCAACAGCTCCATCCATTTCCCCATCACTTCTGTCCTATACTTGTACAGGGTCTTCTATAAAGTTCCATCACATCTGATGTGGCCCTGAGTGCAGGTACCATGCAGAGCTCCTGACATGCTCCAATTCCCTATCTAAATTTACTGTTCCTTTCCATGTTAGAATTCCTATCCCTGTACTCCCCCACATCTCCCACCATCAGATAAATACCTCTTCTGTTTATATTCTACTGTAAAGTTATCACTAACTTAAGAGTCCACATCTCAACAATGAGATTAATCACCAATGCATCTAATAAAATCACTTTGGAAAATGAGACTTGAGGGCTCAGAAAATGTTTTAAGTGTGCAGGCTAATCACACTACTGCAAGCAATGTAACACTTATCTTTCATAATTAGCAAGGGCTGTGAAGCATGGTGCTGTATAATACAGACTTCTGTATCTGTAAAAAAGGGAAAATACAGCTGCTTTTCTACATAACTTACTTGCTTCACACACCTTTTGTTAAAAAATAAAATTAGTGGGTCTTTTCAACACAAATTTTATTGCACGCAAAAGAATAAACTTACAAATGCCCAACTGTAGCACTGAAAATACAGTATTTCTGATTTTTATAGAGATACAGAAAAACATATGTAAAGTCCCAAGAGATTTTATTAACTAATACAGCAAGTGTATTTTCAGCAAGTCCTTGCATATGTCCTCATACATGACTATGTGCCAATATGTTCTTACATAAATCCTTTCTTAGCAAAGAGGAAGAGCATCTAAAATTTTCCTTCAGTTTTTCTCAGCCAGCTGGCTGGGTGAGTTGAGGACAGCAGGGAACATACAAGGATTTTAATATTTTAAATACCTGTCATTTTGAGGCTAAACTTTTCATTGCAGAATTCAAGAACCCAAAATGAGATTGTGTCTCAGCAGTCAGAGCAATAGCACAACAACAGAACAGCCTGAGCCCTGGGTTGTCCCTTAGCTCCAGAGCCACAGCATGGCCCCAGTAAAACCTGATTCTTAGAAGGGAATTAAAAAATTTTCCCCACACATTTGTATGCACACATGGTCATGGGTTATTCTAGATTCAAGTGTGAGAAGTTTATGAAAAAATCAGTGCTTAAGTTTACCACTACCCCTTTTAAAAGAATAGAGGTGCAAGGGATTGCCAGCCCATAGGACTGCCATGAACAGATTTATCCAAATCAATAAGAGCATTCTTAAACTGCAAAGTGAGAACATAGAACAGACACTGGAGCTAGTGCAGACCATTCTAGTTCCTTAAAAAAATGAAACCACAGCCTTGAGCTCCAATGTTCCGAGTTAAAAAGCACTGCTGAAAGGTGCCAACACGAAAATGCAAATGCACCTGTTTCAGGACCATTTTGGAATCTGACACACCAGGCCACAGATACAGAAGGATTTTGCTGCTTCATCTCAATCCATCTCAGGCACTTCTGAATGACCCTCACTTGCACAGTGCAGGTATACTGAGAAGACACTGTTATGTAGGACATTGAAAGGACCAGAGAGAAACCTCTTCGATGAAGCAGAAGAGATAGCCAGCACATGACTCCCAGAGAACTGAGCTGACTGCTAGGTACACCTGGCTGGTTAGTCCAAGACTATTTCTTAGAAAACTACCCACCTTTTGGAAGGAATTTGGTGGCAGCAGAAAGAGACAGGCTGTGACAAAGTCAGAAGGTGAAGGGTCCAGATGAGACCAGCTGTCAAATAAGGTCAAGCTCTAGACTGTTCAATTTATTTTAATTTTTTTCTAAAGCTCCTCCCGTCCCATACATGAGACGGTTTTCAGATAGTGTTTAAATAGTGAAACAGAGACAAAAAAAAAAATCATATCCACTGGTAAAGCAAAGCATTTGCAATTTTCATTAAAGATTTACTTCTGCTCCCTTGTGCTCCACTGTTAACAATTCTGATTTAAAAGTCTTTTACTTTTAGGGCCATAGCACAATGGAGTCTCAACAGACTATATGCACAAAAGGACAACATTAAAGCTTCTGTCCACACAGCAGAAACTTGAAAGGAAGTCCTAACCTCATTTAAGGCAATGCATGAGATACCAGCCTGTCTCAGAAATATTGCCATATTGTAATATTCGAAGCAGGTTAATGCAAGAAAATGTAGGGTTACAGCTGTGAAGCACTCTGACTTGTTAAGGTCTGTTTCTGATACTTGAGACTGTTTTGAAGCAGCACGGTGCCCTCAGATTAAATTAAATTTTGTTGTGAAGGGTTCGGTTTCAGAGCTTGCTCACGCAAATCCATTTAAAACAGTTGTTATGATGTGCTGTATGAGAAGGAGGCATTCTTATAAGCTTGTCTTTTCTAGGGTTTCAGAGTCTGAGTGTAGACTATTGGGAACCTGGTGAGGGCATCTCTCAACCAGCAGACATCTGAGAAGCCAAGTCTTTCCAATTTGGAGCATGTGCTGCAACCACTTGAACTACAGTATACTAAAGTACAAATATTCCTTCAGAAATACTTTTAAGAAGAAGTGGATCAGTCTTATATTTTATATCCCCCACTGAGTGTGTCTCCCAGATAAAGCACATAGGAAGCTGAATTCACACTTTTAGAAGCCCAGCTGTTCACCCTTCCCAGCTGACCCAGAGTTAAGACAGGGAAACAGGTGAAGACTCCTTCAATGTCCCCAGTTGTATGATTAAGTAAATTGACCCACCACATTCACATTACTTACATGAGATATTTTGTGGGTCTTGCTTCACAGTGTCAGACTTTTAGACTCAGAAAGTTTGAAACACTCGTTCATCATTCTATACAATGTAGACAAACAGGTATGAACAGCAGTGCTAGCCTAGCATTTAAGTATTCACTTTCCAGAATGTGTGGTCTCAGTGAAACTCAATGAATGGGAAAAAGGAATATACTATTCTGTAAGGTTACCTCAGCTGTTTTAGTTAAACATGGTTGAAAATTTCCATTAAAATACATCTAGAAGCATGTTGCTATCTTCTTGCTAGTTCATCCATAGAAAAGAGTGGTTGCATAAGTTTGGCCTCAGAAAACAACAGTGGGACAATATCTGTCCTATTACTGTAGAATTGCTATAAGAGGTTTGGGGGTTTGTTTGCTTGTTTTTGCATAGAAGACAATAACTTAATGATAAAAAGAATTTTTTTATCATTTTATCATTTTTTTTATCATTTATCATGATAATTTTTATCATTTTATCAATTTTGCCCCAAGGATGACAAAATCCAAGTGCAGTGAATGAGGACAATACAGTTTGGGTCCATAATCTCTCAGTAGCTCTAATAGAATGTGAGCCACTGCAGGATTGGGGTTTCTTCCCTACTCCAGATCCAAGCTTTAAAAATCAATCAAAGTAGAATTACTCATGTTTTGTGTGCTTATATGTACATGCATGCATGCATGTATAAATAATGAAGAATCTTGGATAAAATAAATATAAATAGGTAAACACATATATAAATTTATTTTCTCCCCAGAGAGTCAGTCCTTCAGCCCAAGCTACACAAATAGTTCTGAAAGTCCTAGGATCAATACATTCACACATCTAGAGAAATTAATTCCTGGGCCTCCAAAGGTATGAAAACATATGCACAGTTGCACACACACTTCTCGGCTATACATGCATCATTTATTTTTAAAATTCTTGTTTATAAAATTAAAAGGCTACAATTCAGAAAGTTAGTAAAAGGCATGGTGGATGGTAGGGAGGGGGAAATCTCTTGGTGCTGCTGGGCAACTGCTAATAAGACAAAGGATTATCAACAAAGTCAGGAATTTCACTGCTTATTTCCTTTACACAGATACTTGTTACCTAGAGGAAATTAAGAGAAAAATCTTATACACTGCAGTTTGTTCAATATAGCTGTGAATATCTAACATCAGACACACTGCTGCTATCCATGGAAGTAAAATAAATCTCTCAAAAGTCAAGAGCAGGCTGGTGACAGAGAGCCAATACTCCTTGGTTCTGTGAAAGGATTTTGAGAGATTAAATACATTTGTAGGTTTTGAAATTGGGTTGGATCTAGGAATGAGAGTTTTCACATGACTGTCTAGGCAGAGATAACACTGACACCCAATGTTCAGGAAATGGGTAAGAGCTGAGATATATATTTTCCTTAAACTACGCCTTTAAAAATCTTTCCAGAAGCATGAGATTCCTATAAAGCCTCTATTGTTTTGTTCATTTTCATCTTCTTTCTGGTTATTACATTCATTTGCAGGGTCTAGTCTTTGCTACTTTCTCTCAGTTGAGAGTACAGAGGTTTACCTGGCT
Organism: Heliangelus exortis; assembly: GCF_036169615.1. Lineage (NCBI taxonomy): Eukaryota > Metazoa > Chordata > Aves > Apodiformes > Trochilidae > Heliangelus > Heliangelus exortis. The sequence goes on along the minus strand of NC_092423.1, from coordinate 47,192,861 downwards.
TCTGGTTTTAGCTTCTGTAGTTTTGCAATATAATCAAAGCAGGAATGTTTTGTTTCATCAGCATGTGTTGCAGTACATGTCCCTCAGGATAAGTATTCAGACTCCCAAACCTCTTGAACGCAGGCAGATCAAAAGAGGGAATGAGAAGGGTGAAGGGAGTAAGAGAAGAATAAGTTATTTTCTTCAAATTTAGGGGAAATAAAAATGAAGTATCAGAGAAGTGTCAGAATTTATACATTTTTTTCTTTGCAACTGTTGCATTGTCAGTTATTTTAGGAGCAAGGCTGTTTCGAGATTTCTGTAGTGTTTTACAACTAATGGTCTGGAAATTACAGTTTTAAAAAGCCAAACCATTCCAGTTTGCACGTAGGAAATATCATTAGTAAAAACATAGTAGGAGCCCTCAATAAAAAAGATAACATATCCTCCCCATTAATGGAGATATCAGATTTAATTCTTTTCAAACAGAAACACCAAAGTCCTTTTATTTTTTCAGTTATAAGGCTGATATTAGAGACACAATCAAGCCCTGTAAAATTAATTCCTACAGAAAATTTAATTTCTTCAAGTTTTTCACACAGTACACTTCCACTGGTTTCCCTTTCCTTGTGCTATGCAGTATCACCCCCATGTTCAGTAGATCATTAAACCTCAGCTGCATGCCCATCAATGGTACAAAGAATCAGGTAGACTAATTTGAGGATGAAAATGTCAAGGTATTATGCTTTCATTTCTCCCCAGGGTTTCTAAGTGTTCACAGATTTCTTCAGTAACTGCCTCAGCCTCACAGTAATAATACCAAAAACTTCTAAGCCCCAAAGTGTGTGGGTGGTTTGTTGTTTTGGCTTTTTTTTTTTTTTTTTTTTGGTAAGGGGGAGGGTTGAAGCTGTTAACATTTCCTAAATATGAAGTTTCTAAGCAGTCAGCCTAAGGTATCTTATGAGGAGTCTTTTTGTTGTTTAGTTAAGTTGTAATGCAAAATTCTTCAAGATCTAGAAATCACTAGCCAGAGATATTTTTTGCTGGTTTTGTTTGGCAGTGAGTTAGACTGAATAATTATTCTTTCCCTTTCATTTGAGTGGCCCTCTGTCTGGTAACAAGTTAAAGAACAAGAGCACATGAACCAGTAAAGCCAAGGTCTGTGCTGGCAGACCCAGAGAGGAGAGAACTGAACTTAAAATGTGAGCAACATATGGAAGAAAGCAACCAGACATCTGAGCTACTCCTCCTCAACCAAACATAGCTGGCAGTCCAACATTCTCCCAGCTGATCTGCAAGCCTTCTTATCCTGCCCAGTTAGAGCTGTTATTTCTTTAATTCAAATCTTGGAGATCCACGTTGCAATGCTGAAAATTCAGAACTCAACCTCATCTTTTGAAGGGGTATTTCAAGGGCATAGCAGTAATTAAGCAGTGAAAAAGGTAAAAACAAATGTATGTTCCGACTTCAGCAGACTTAAATGACATATAAAAGTCTCTGTTAAAAAAAAGTAATAGTGCAGCTGTAATTGTTAGAAGTAAACAAACAGGAAGTTCCCACACTGAACCTTTCCCCACTTTGTGCACACACCTTAAAATCCATTCCATCATTCCATAATCAGACAGGATTGCCCTCTCCTAGGGATGCATACAAAAAGCTTATTCAGTTCCCAATCATAAACCTGCTATCTTGTAATTTTCAGGTACTTCATTTCATAACCTAGATAATGCTGCTTTGTCATGCTGCTTACTTAAAATCACATTTCTATTGCAAGGCTGGTGGTACATTAGTGCTAGCAGTTTAGCACACCTACATAAAGAAAGCAGACTTACACACAGTGCTCCTTAGAGCAGCCATATGCGAGTCAATGTGTTTGATTTTAAATGCATGAAATATTGACATGCTTTCCTCTCCCAGCACCTGCTGCTGACTGAGCTACGTACACAGCAGGGCCATAGGAGTTATCCTCTCAACAGTAAGTAATGTATGCTGACAACTCAGTAGTCACCAGCCAAAGAAGGGAGAAGGGTGAAGAAGGGGACTAAGAAGGACAATTCTTTCAGCCAGAAAAATAAGCAGAGCAAGAAAAAGGGAAAAAAAACATTCAAAACTCCTTTTCTGGACCCCACCCCCAAAAAGTTCTGTGCAACTCCCTTGTTGTGAGCTCTGAGAATTTAACTTTCAGAATATGTAGACTCATAAGCAAGACCAGGGAAGGGGGGAAACACTGTTCTTACACATTCTCAATAGCACAGACCACAGAACTTGCCTGAAAAAATTCCTGCCTGAGTTCCTTGGACTTTATTTTGTGATAAGTAGTTTAGCAACCTATGACATTCCTATTTTTTTCTAGCTAACATTAGTTCTACTCTTCTAATTTAGCAGCAGCTGCCAATCCATTAGAGAAACAGCTGATTAAAAACTGAAAGAATGCAATGGTTGAGTAGTGAAAATACATAAATAAGATTAATAGTTTTTACAGATACATTATCTATTTTCATGTATCTTTCCCCTCTCAGAGTAGGATAAATGCCTTATTTCAATTCCTGATCTACCAAGAAAGACATTTATTCTTTTAAAATTATATATATATTTAGTGTGAATAAGAAATAATTTATTCTTCACAAGGTTTTTAAAGTAACATTTGCTTTTCATTCCCATGGCTCTCACTTGATTTTACTGGCAGGAAGTCAAGACTCACAAAGCAACCTCCTGTCTAATCAAAATTAATATACAGTAATAATTGGAAGGGCACTGGAACAAAACACTGAATGGTGCCAATAAGAAGCAAATATCACACTGAGAGCAACGTGTATGTTTGAGAAAGGGCTAGGAAAAGCAGCCTTATCCCCTGTTTTGTAGAAGCAAGCTTCTTTTTAAGAGGAGAAAGAAAAATGGCTGTAATGCCCACTCTTGCCTCCCAGAGTGCCAACTCACACAAGAGGGTGTCAGCGAGGCAGGCAGCAAACACATGCAGGGGGCCTGGGGCTGAGAAAAAAGTCAAAACCCTGTGCACATGTGCAATGGAGCACTCTAAGGAATAAAACTAGGATATTTTTCTACCTCTTTTAAAGATTGCTTTCTATTATTGAAGTATGTACGAAGTATGCCTGAGTGACAGCTTGAGATACAGAGCAGCTCTGTCTCTCCTCATTGAAGGGGCAAGGCTTAGCTGAGGAGCTGGTCTATGTATCAGGGTGGATTGCCTGGGGACATGAAAGGTGTGACCAAAGCCAGTAGCACCACCAAGCTGTAGCAGCCTTAATTTGGAGGGACATCTACCTACAGCTAAATAAAGGACGAGCAACCTCCACTTAAACAGGAAAAGATTATTGCTAAAAATATGGGAAGGTGCTTCCAGGTTTCCACAAGTCTTTATCCCAAATGATTTAGTGTTTTACGTTAACCAAACTTTGTAAGAAAGCTTATGAAAGTACTCTGATCCTTCTCCTTCTTTGAGTTTGTTTTTCCCATTCAGATGCTAAAAGTGTAACACAATATTGTTAAAAGTGAGACCTAATGCACCAGCAACTGCTGCACAGATGGGACCGGGGCATCCCTCCATGAAAAATACAAACAAACAAAACAAACCAAGAGGGAGACTATGAATAAACACAGCACTCCCTACAAAGATGCCAGACCTGTTGGTTTTTTTCCAGACAAGTCAAAGAAGCTATTTAGAAGTTCTAAATGGAGACTTAGCAGATATTTCAGAAGCTGACCAAACAGCCCAATCAGTTCTATGGCCTGCATCAAGTAACTCACTACAGCAAACCTTGCAGAGTGACCAACAAGAGATTTGTGCAGAAGCCTGCCACACACACCTGCAGGCCAGGGAGCCAGACAGATGAAGGAAAGGAATTTGATGACAAAGAGATAAATATAGTCATGTGCATGAAGTACAGTTGTCTATTTTCTTACCTGTTCTCTCACTAGTGTTAAAGCATTCCTATAGGTCTCTCCAGTGATATATTTCACCGGGCTGCTAGAAGACAACATTGGGTACTTTTATTCCACAACTCTTGCAAATCATTATTAAATGGTTTATTAATTAACAACATACTATGTATTTCAAATGCACAAAACCAAAATGAATTTTACTTAGACCTTATAGCTCCTATTAGGAAAATATCTCATCCCTTACCAAACAACATCATCCACCTGTGCTGAAACTCAAGAGCAATTAATCTAAATACATGGGAGGTCAATAAAGCAATGCAAGCTGCATTAACTCTTACTGCCAGCATAACATTGAAACTTTTAGTGTGCCTTTAAGGACACAAAGGTCATGTAAACATGTGATATATATACGTATACGCACTCTCCTCCCTTTATCAGATGTTTTTAAACGCTGACCCTTTTTTTTCTTTTAATAAAGCAGTAATTCTTACAAAGATACTGAATTTCTTCATACTTTTGTAAAACAAGCAAGCAGATATACGAGAAGCATCATTAGTACCCTTGGCCAAGGAAATACTGAAGAATGAGCTCAACTTACCACTACACAACTCACAAGAAAGATTACAGCTCACCTAGCTGTAAAAAAGCCACAACACTTTCAGGCTACAGAGACTCCAACCACAACCCAAGAAACAAATCCTTAAGAAATTTGACTTTGTTAGTTCAATTTCTTGGAGCACTGTTTATTTCAAGGCGACTCAACCCTTGAAGGACCAAGATCCTTGCAACTGTGAAGGAGGATGTCAACATGCTCACCACATTCCCACTCACCAAAATCCCTCAGCTCTTAGACAGGCTTTTGAATTTTCTGCCAACATCACACAGTGATTAGCTAAATCAAAAACCCAATAACCAACCAAACAAAAAAAAACAACCAAAACAAACTGTCCCCTTCTGAAATCAGTAGCCACATGGTACTGATAAATTGCAAAAAACATCAAAACATCCTGAGTGAAAGCACAAACGTGTCCATTGAAGACAGAGAGGTCAGGGAAGTAGGCTGGCCAATCAATATTATTAACAACAAAAATAACAACTTCTTTCAGTTATAACCAAACTTCTCCAATTAAAGTAACTGCATTTATTTCCAAAGAGATTTCAGTATATGGATGGTGCAAGGAGTGAAACAAAACTTTGTGATGTCAAATGTGACAAAAGTTTAAAATCCAAAATAATTGGGTTGTTTTTAATTTGCATTTAATTTAAAAGTAGATTCTATGAATTTTGTTCTCCAAACCAAGATTTTGAGGCCACTTAATTTTTTTTTTTTTTTTTTTTTTCTTTTTACAATATGGGATCTGTCTGCAACATAAGCTATGGAAGGGCTAGTTTAATAATATTATACTAATTAGTTTGTAACCTTTAGCTAATTGCTTTCAGCTCCCCATTAATTCAAGATCTGATTATCTAACAGATGTTCCACTGCAACAGAAATTATTATTAGCTCTCATGTGTTCAAATATTAAACGCAAACTCAGAGTCAGGCTGCATCTATTTGTAAGCCTGACTTCAGTAAAAATTGCATTTTTATTCTTTGTTTCACTTTCTCTCTTAGAACATTCAAGTCAACTTGTTAAGGGCAGAACTCTCTAAGATAGTGTTGTTAATAAGATCCAGCTGGTATCTAGAGTACGCAATGAGCTAATGGTCAGAAAAAGCACATGAAGTGACTTAAAGATAAAAAAGGTTTGCACTGGTTTTACGTGGTTAATCAGGTCAAAAGATCCAACATGGCAGAGGTCTGGAGACTACAGGCAAGATTCCATCTCACAATCATTTCTGGTGATCATTCAGTTACATTACTATGTGAACCAGTCAGACTGAAATAAATAGGCTTTATGCACTGTCTGTATCCTCTTTAAAGTTCCTAATTTGATAATAGTTTAATGAGGGGTAGTAGAGGATGTAGGGCAAGGAGCAATTACAGCAGCAACAAATAGGTTTAGGCACTGCAACTGCAAGACAAAACATACATACTTGGTTCTCAATTACTATTCTAATTAAAACAATGTAAGTGAATGCAACTGGACACGATGCACTAATTAAATCACTTGCATGCTACGTTGACCTCAAGCACATACACTGGCATTGTTCATGAATAATTGAGATTTAATAACATATTGAAGGATTAATAAGACTTCGACGAGCCTCATTACACTTAATGAGAACACTGTGTAAGGGACAGCAGGATCACCATGAAAATACACATGGCTCTATCTGCATGTTACACAGCCAGGGCTTGCATAGTTGCCTTTTCCTGCCAAAGTATCCCCTCTCCTTAGAGCATCTACGCACTCACAAGTTTTTATAACTCATAAAACCAGTTAAACAAGAGGTCAGGACACACAACTGAGGTGCACTGGGCTTTGGCATGAATTAGGCTGCTCTTGGTTCCATCAGCTGCAGTGTGCTACACGTTCACAGCAGAGGCTCTGGCACAGGCTCTGATGGTGAATCACATGGATGCAGGGGCAGGAAACAGGGACTGCCTTCCCAGAGCACCATATACTGGATGGAGTATTTTCACATTATGTTCACTGTTCCCATACTTCAAATCACTTCCACAATCATTTCAGAGTTGTACCTACAGCTGACAAACAATCTGGCTGCCAATATTTATTTAGCCCAAATAAAATTTTTTTCCACAGGAAAAATATCAATTCTGGATTGATCAGGAAATGTGCACACCACCATGATTTCAATCAAGAAGCATTTTAAAGTAAAAAATTTAGTCCTCTACCCCAACATTCATCATTTGCATCTCATTCTGTAAGCCAGAGGAGCATTGTTAGTATTTAAGCATTTTCAGTTAAAACTAACATTTTGTCCCTTGTTAAAGCAAGAATAACAAAACAACAACAACAAAAAACCCCAAACAAGCAAACAAAAAATAAAACTCAAAAAACCCACAATAATGTCAGGTTAGTTGAAGATTTCTGAGGGGAAAAAAATTAAATTTCCCCCCATTAATAACAACTCCCTCCATTAATAATTAAACAACTCTTTCTGCATTGAACTTATCAGGCAAATAATCAATTTTCCTTTCAGACAGTTTCAATTAGTACTCAAATTTACCCCACCACAACATAGATCAATTTAAATGCCATAGGTCAGTATAAAAAGATGCTTACTAGAACAAAAAGAAAACTTCAGGACATAATTACAGTATTGGAGACCAAAGATTATTTTTAATTATATATGAGCCTATCTTCATTTGCTTTTAGGAAATAACTCCTCTTATATGACATAAAATGATATGATATTAAGTAAAAGTTTTGAATGACATACCAGCAACACCTACAGCTCCCATAAAGGCAGATATTTTTGATTCAATATTTTATCCCTCTTTCAAATTTGGTATCCCCAGTGGTTTATAAAAAATACTGCTACACCTGATGAAAAATGCTAACATTTTCACAAGGGCCTTCAAATGTGATCTCAACAGCTGTAAGAGACTTAAAAACTTTGGTGAGGAAGGAGAGCTACAGGAAGCTCTGGAGAAGTTCTGTGACACCCAGTTCTTCAGTGTGGACTTTCCAGTGTATCCCTTGTCTCTAGTTTTCAGGATTTCAGAAGGCAAGGAGGAGTCAAGCAATGCTGTTAATAGCCATGCTTCATATCACATGCTGTCCTCCCTGACATTTTGGGAAAGCGTGGTACAAATCTGTGCCTCTAGACCTACATAGAATTAGGAATTCTGCTCATTACTATTCCTTGTTATTTCTGCTCCTAGTTACATAAGAACTACCCCTTCTGGGTTACTGATTTGGTAGATGCAGAAAAGCACTCACAATTGAGACAAGGTCAGGGTAATAGATGAAACAGTTCATCCAGGTCAAATATGAACACATATTAAATCAAATGGTGATATTTTTTTAATGAAAAAAAATTATAGAAAATAAAATATTTGCATAGGAATGGGTATCTTTTTAGAAAAGATACTTGTATAGTGACACACATACATGCATAGCACTCATTGCACTATATGACTCTTAGAATAAAAGCAGTTTCTCCCTGTCCCTAGAAATGTAAAACCTCATGCTATGTAGGTAACATAAGCTTACATCCAAAAGAAACATAATAAGAAGATAAGGATAGGACCTCTGGTAAGTGCAGAATGTTGTTTTCTCATTTAAATAATTAATATTTTTATGGATGCTTCATAGTCTAATAAACGCTTGCAAGCTCTCTAAAAAACTTAATTTTTAAAAATTAACTTCAGACTGGGGTTATTTGACTGTGGGTGGGGTGTGGGAATCTCAGATATTCTGACTGCATCTTTATCCTTCCCTCAAAGAACATGGTCACAAGTTCTCCTGAGGAACAAAAATTCATTTAATGGTGCAGGAAACTGGAAGAAAAATGCAAGGTAAATTATTCCCAGAATTTGAGTAATAAGAAGAAACCTTCCTGTGGAAAAACAGCCGATACTGTGAGGCTGGGTTTCATTATCAAGAAAGAATTAAAGATGAGATTCTGGAAGGGCAACTGTAATCCAACCCACAGCAGCCTAAATGTTCAAGGTCAGTTAAGGTATTAAGGTGCCTAAAGGGAATAAATTAAAAAAAATTGATTTAAAGAACAAAGATATATAAACAACACAAAACACTAAACAAAAAACAAACAAACCTTTGAATGTTTAAAATACACCAAAGTGGGCATTAAAAAAACTAGTTGCCCAAATCTACTTCCATTTGGGAAAATTCAGGCTGACTTACTTGGGCAATGGGAAAGAATTACAATACATAGCAAAGACAAAATGGGGAAAAAAAGGGAACACAAATTAACTCTATTTTTACAAAGTTGTCACAGAACCTCCAAAAAGCCATTGGAAAGACCAAACGACAGGAAAAAAAGCAGCGCTTAGAAGCCATCCGTATATTCTCTCCTGTAAACAGAGGGTGATGACAGGAAACAATATGGATCTAAGTTGCAGGTAATTATGGAAAGGCTAAGGAGCATGTCAGAACTGCAGGACCAAGTATAGAGTTAGACCAAAACAAGCAGAAGATTTTGCAATCCAACATGGTTCCACTCAGTTCCTAAGGACTTCTCCATGTTTACTGTTGATTTGTATTGCCAGATGCAAAAATACTATGGAAGATAGGTAGGTTTACTATCTTAGACTGTAGTGAAACAAGTAGCATCCTGAAAAGAACAGAAAATCTTTACATTTTTTGTTATTCAAGCATGCAGCTGTGATGCTCAAAGTGCACCAAAATGTGCCATGTATATGATGTGGGGAAGGATCCTCACACAGTTATATAGTTTTATGAAGCTATTAACATTAGAAGACAATATGTTAGTAATGAGAAACCTCCTCAACTGGTTATCAGGACATACTGATTCGTACTTTGCAAGCTAAATCTGTCCTAGTATTCTGGAAATGTCCTTTTATTTCTTTCCTCACGGAAGGAGAAAGTAAATGGTATGTAGTAAAACTAGCCAAAGGAAACCCAGTTACTCTTGAATGCCATGTTCAAAAAGTCTACCAAATAAATTCAAAGGAAAACAAACGCCCACAGACACCTTCATCCCCTCCTGTACCCCTTCCTCATCTGCATTTATCTGACAATTTGTTCTTATGGGGCTGATCATTTCCTTTGTCAGCTGAAAATGCAATTTGAATGACTTTTTTCACATTGCAAAAGAATAGTTACTTCAGTTTTATATTTGCATTTATTCTTCTTTGTCTTTATTAATTCATTTAGTATGTTCAAGAATGTCAGCCATATTTTGACCATGGGTTTTATTTCTAATTAAGTCTCTCTTTATGAAAGGACTTTATTATTCATTAAATTAACGCTCACCTCAATTACAAACTAAAGCAAGCCACACCAGCTACAATTAGGGGGCAAATAATCACAGTTCTGAATGACAAAGGTCACTAATCCGGAGCTGAGCAAAACATTCAGCAAAACCCATAGATTAGCTGGTACTTAATATCTGAGAGTCATTAAACTAAGGAAATATTGGCAGTCACGTGTAATGTAATGTGGCAATTAACTCAGTAAAAAAGTGTACCAGTTCCATTCCTCCTCATCTGTGTAGAGCTGATATCTCCAAAGAGAGATAGCTTGAAAACACTGCCACATTCCCCCCAGTCCCCTAGTTTGTCACTTTCAAGATCTTTAGAAGGTGTTGGTGTTTTCTCCACTCCCAAGTGGAGGAAATTCAGGAAAGGGCTTGTTTATCAACCCAGCTCAAGCACTGAATAAATGGATGGGGACCTGAAAAGCCTAACATACGAAAAAGTAGAACCCTCCCTCTCCTGCTCCAGCTAAAACCTCAGGTTATATCATGCAGGTTATGTTTAGGCACTACAGTATTGCAGACTGCTTGAGGATTTGCCCTCTCCAAGGCTGTTCCCTCAGGTTGCCTTAGTAGGTATCCAAAAAGCTGCATGCCTTGATCTGTGAAAACAGTCTGAGTCTTCTTCTTGCTCTCACCAGAGGTTCCAAATTATATTTTAGAAACATTCTCAAAAATTAATCTGTACTTACTAGGGCACTCTGACAAAGTCCTTCAAAACTACTCTTCACCCATTTGCAATTAATACAGGGTTTAGTGGGCAGGATGGTATTGTGTTGACAACCTTTATGATTCTATAATTCTCAAAAAGCCTGTAAACCACAATATTCAGCAAGATGAGATCCCTCCCTCAGTTCTGCCTATCCAGTGAAACACTGTAGGGCTAATAAACAGGTTCAGCTGAAATCAGTTGTGGATGATCAAAACTCCAAAAGAAAATCATGTTTGAAATTTAGGGGTTACCAACAGAAACAGCAAGCATCATTACAGAAAACAAACAATTCTTTAAACATCTGGCAGTAGCTGGTGAATTGGTGTTTATTATCTTTTCTAATATTACTTTTAAATAAAGTGAATGGTTTTTAACATTCTCTTTAACTGTCCTTGAAAACAGCCTATTGCAATCAATTCTAGAACTGACACAAAGCAACCCTTTGATAGATCTTCAGGTCATTTCTTCAGGCTCACTCAAAGCCTAACCCAGCAATATCTTTTTTTGATATCTGAGAGTATGAGACTCCTCGTACCTTTGATATTCACTTTTGGTCCTTCTTAATTAAATGCTTAGTCTCAACAGCTGATAAAAACAGGACCATTTTAAGATTCAGATCTTCCAGGTCAATGACACAGATCTAACAACTTCCAAGAGTTGGAGAGCACCTAAACACTTGGTTACCAAATTGAGAAAGTAGGGGGTAGACTTGGGTGACAGACCCATTGCAAATTTCTAGTAAAGACAGAATGATCCTCTCTCTTTCCTTTGGTTAAATAATCAGTGATTTTTTATTTAGGATACTGTAGTTATTAAGTTAGTAACACGTAGATAATCTGTGTCCTACCCATGTCACTCATAATGGCCTACATTCTTTGCTGATGATTCTCCTGTAGTCAATGTGTCTATACAAATTCATATTGGCAGAAAAAGGTCCAGTATTGTAGAAAGGCATTAGTAAGGATGACAGATTCAAGAACTTTGTAACTTCAGGGAGGGCAAAATCAATGCAACATTTACAGTTGTAATTTATCTCCAGAATTTACACAACTGGGTAAAGTATGAAGTTCTCTGTAATCAGTGTAGATTAAAGTTAATTTTGCCCACAATCTATTGCCACTGCTGTTTTGAAAACAATGATATTTTTCTTCTGTTAAATTTATTTAATTTTAAAAGACTTAATATGTTTCAAGGAATTTTATAGCCTGAAGACAGAAAAATAAGAGAAACAAAAAACAGTACAGTATCACTGAGTTCTTATCATTGAATGTTCTTGCTTTTTTTGCAATTCTTAATTTATTTTGATCACAGGCAAGATGGATGGGAACGGCACAAGCTATCTATAACAACTATTTTAAGCCTAAGTAACAGCTGCCTTCAAACAGGATTTCAAAGGATATTCACTAAACTCTGCTAGTTCTAACAGGGTGGTACCACAGGCTACTGAATTACCTACTGATCTCTCTTCAGTCAGAGAGAGCTGCAGGTGCCAAAAGCACCTCAGGACCTGGCCCAACAAAGAATCTGAAATATGTGGGTAAAAGACCACAGCCCATACCAAGGGCAAACTTCAATTGGCATCCCAGTTTTGCTCAAGCTAGAGAGAATGTTCTAGTTTGTGTACCTCAAAAGCTCTGTATGATCAATGACAGAGAAATATAGTCCAGGCAATTGCTTGACAACTTACCCAATAAATAATTTGGTTTTATTTTTAATTCTTAAAATACAACATTGCACTATTTAGAAGTTTTTAAAAATTTAAAAGAAATTGCAAAGTTTTTTTTTCCTTAGTTGATACTGTAAGATGATCCCTACTAACACAATAACCTCTGCACCAAGGAAATTAAGACAATGTGTGCTGGATTTTAAATTGCAGCTTCCAAGGCTGACTTTAAAAATCTCACCTGAATTAGGTGAGATTGAATCAGGTTTGGTGAGGTGAGGTGAATCTCACCTGATATATTTGAAAAATTTTCTTCAGCTATGACCTCTGTAACAAATTTGCTAAAGATACATATGTATTCATTACATTTGAAGAATGCTAGTCACAGCAGCTACAAAAATTTTCCTTATTCATGAAATGTAGAGAGGCTATAATTTTATTTGTAATTGCCCTAGGATGCCTTGCTTTTATAGGCAGTATAGGGACAGCATTGTAACAGTGTGATATGTAGCATTTTGAGTTGCAGAATCCAAGATCATTATTGTCTCAATTTTGCAAGAGATAAAAGTAACTATCATTTTTATGTGACATTTGTCTTATGGGCTCAGGTAGAAAAAGTGTTTTCTTCATCTATGTGAAGGAAGCTCATCTTATCTTTCAAAACCCAGAGAAATTAATATTAAAATAAATTCTCAGTTAACCACTAATAGCACAGTATCCACAAAATGCTTGTGTGTGTCTCATTGGGACATCAGTTCAAGACATAAACCAGCAGTTACCCATGTCTGTCTCCTAAAACTGAAGAGATTTTTTCCAATAAATCATGGATTACTCATTGCTTCTACAGAAGGGACCATTTTAACATACGTAGCAGATCCATTTGTGAAACAGCACTAATAAATCTCTGCTACTTGCAAGGAATAATTTATTGAAGCTTAACTGTTAAGATATTCCTATGATAAAAACTAAACAAAGAAACAATACCATGCTCTATAGGGTTGCTCTTTACCTTTCTTCCCACAATGTATGCACGTTTGGTAGCCAGTCTTTGCTACAAAGAAATTAAATAGTAAGAAATAAGTTAACTTCATCTCCCTGAGGTCAACTATAATCTCACTTGTACTTGATAGTCATTACCCACAGGCTCAGTATATTGACATCTAACAAAAAAAAAAAAAAAAAAAAGGAAAGCACCATTCCTGTTTTGGAGAACCCCAGTTGCACTGGTAAGGGGGATGTAACTTGAAGCAAATTATAGGATCCTCTTTTTATCATAGTGCTTCTCAAAATAGAGCACCAGCTGCAGGGCTAGGATGTAACAGAGAACAACATCCACTTTGTATAGCACAATAAACAGTGGGAATAAGGGGGGCAGGGAAGGGAGAGAGAAAGAACAGAAGGTTTTGCTCATTGGGAAAATCAAAAAACTGATCTCTCCTCCCAGCATCATTTTCAGAAAGCTCTGCAGCAGCTGGGTAAGAGCTCTGGAACTCAAAGTAATTTCTTTTCTGACTCATCTATTTGTTTCCTCCTATACAATAGAAGGGTGGAAAGCCTCTTTTCTTCCCTCTCCAGTTACCCTTATGATCTCCTGAAACAGAATCCAGGGCACCACATGTATTTCAACATCTCCTTAATACCTTCTACCTTGACTGCAGCTTGGAAGGGCCTATGGCTGCCTGAAGTGTTTTTCCTTGGGCTCCTGCATTTCACCAAACTTAGAAATACTACAAGTTATATTTGTCATCCATCTACAATCACCTATAACATAGAACCATCAGGGAAACATGAAGAAGTATAACTCCAATGTTTAATGTGCCAGGCCTGGCAGTGCAAGGAGGGCAGACTCTATTACCCAGGTCCATGAAACAGACAAATCACATCCCACATTGGACAATCTCACTAGTGTTAACAGGAAAAAATTAACTTCAAGAAAGGAAGTCCTAGGAATGCAAATTTAGGGAAAAGCCAGACAGAAATAGAAAGTCAAAGCAGGCTGGAATTTCTTAATTTGTGGAAATTTTCTTGTTTGGGTTTTTTGTTTTTTTTTTGTAAAATTGTATCTCACTTTTTGATCAGATTTCTCACTGATGGCCATTTGTTCCAGCTGTCTCCCAATCCTTGACATGCATCATCTTTAATTCATTTCTGTTTTAAATTTCAACAATTCCATGCTTCTTCCCTACTCCTTGTCCCCATTTTCCTCATTGTTCAACACCTTATGTTCTTTTCCTCTGAAAAGTATCCCCTCCTAATTAAATCTGTTGTCATTATCTTCTTTGGAAGGTCTCAGATTTCCCCCACTCAGTAGCATGCTACAAGCTCTAGGGAGAATGGAGTGTCTGCAGCTTTGTCCTTTTAGGTGGCCAAGTGTGACAACTAACCCTTTGGCACTGCTCCCAAACACCATAAAAACAAATGCCATCCACAAACAAATGCATCTAACAAACATTGCATTCAAATCAGCCTCTAAGCATGCTGACACTACAGTATGTCTGAGAAAACATCCCTATTTGTTTGCATCATATTTGACTAATGGAGATGCTATCAATGAAGAATGACATTTTGAGTGATGGAACCAGCTGCATTCCCTAGTAGTTTTGTTTCTAAACATCCTTAAACAAATTGCTTAACTTGCCAGGAGCATTTACCTTCAGCATTTATATCAAGGGAAAAAAAAACTAAAAAAAAAAAACAAACCAGCAGCATTTTGATAGGAAACTGTGTTGAAAAAAAAGGGGTTATAGCAAAATAGTTAAACAAATTCAGAATAAAATATTTCACTTCATTAAGCAAATTATTTCAACTCAATCAAAATTGGGATGGAGGGAAGAGTGAGAAGTAGCACAAGCACCAGAAGAGAGAATATTGTTTTATCAAAACAAAGTAACACCACACCTAGGAAAACGTTCTTTTAATTTTATTTTAAAAGAAAAAATCATGACATCAATTCAACCAGCAAACTGGAGTGGCTGTTATTTACATAGTGGATGTTATCAGCATTTGACTGACACTGTCATTTCAGCATGGCTACCTGGATTCGTGGTCACACTGTTTTTTAATTTGCTGACACCTTCTCTAGAGAGATCCTGGGATATCAGATCTAGAGAGAAGATTTGGCTCTGCCCTGCAAAACAATTTAGGTCTCCATAAAACAAAATCTTTTACATCAGTTAGATGCTGTCCTGGATATCCTGCTTATCTATTATCCCCTAAATACCAAAGGCTTTGGGAAGGAGATGGAGGTTCACGGCTGGGGCTTATCTCTAAAGTCAGTTTCAGATGCCAGTTCAAGGTCTTGACTTTAATCTTCAAAGCAATTAACAGATGAGCCTCTGCTACTCTGGAGACCAAATTGCTATCTATAAATTTCCTAAACAGTTATGCTTCTTTGGGACAATGCTGATCACAAAGCCCAGACCAAGCTGCATGACAGCTGAGGCAAAGCATTTTCTGTCATAGGAATCTGGCAAAGAAACAAGTAGCCATAGGAGAATTCAGAGCCTCACTGTTTTGAACTGCTTTAAGCCTCAAAAAGCCTCCCACCTAAGCAGAGGCACAAGAACCAGCAGCCCTCCCCGGTCACATAAAAATACTTTTCCCTACCCTATGCCCAAATTAATTAGAAAGAAAACCATAGAAAGTACTTTTATTCAAAAGGGAGACAAGCAGAGATTTTTGATTTAGTCATTCAGGAGAGTTTTAGCTAATGTTATTGCTATAAAAAAAGGTACAGGCAGCAATTCCAGCTAGTCAGGACTGTATGCTATGAGCTAACATGAGCAGTTGTCTTCATGTTAAGCTTGCAATCTTCAGTTTGGAAAACACCAGACATTAGATTTGTGGAAGAAACACACAAACTAAATTTCCACTACAAAACAGAGCCAGCCTACCTCAGCAGAAGCAATGAATGCCACACTGGTGTTCTGTTTCCACCTCAAAAACATCTGTCCTATGCAAACCCCACATACGTAATTGAAATTAGGAAACACGACAGAAATACACCCTTAAAACATGACATTCTGTTCCTTTTGGTGCCCAGACCAAGGATGAAATAACACCCCATGTGGCATGGGGGAGAGTTAGACACCTGCAGTCACAGAAAAAATGTCCAAATTGTGAATATGAAGAGCCAGCTAGTAACTGTGTGTTACTAGCATGGGTGGATGACCAAAACTGAACTACTGAATTCTCAGAAAAGACTGGAGAAACTGGGATCTTGGTTTCCAGAAAACAAAGCTGGTGCCAAGAAATGGGTTCCTGAAAGGAAGAAGTGGTCTCAGAAAGAAAGAAACCCAGAAAGAAGATGAAATCCTGGCCCAGAGAGAAGTCTGGGGAAATAAAGGAAGATTCTGGAGATGAGGGAAACATGGAGATGAGGGAAACATGGAGATGAGGGAAACATGGAGATGAGGGAAACATGGAGATGAGGGAAACATGGAGATGAGGGAAACATGGAGATGAGGGAAACAAACATGGAGATGAGGGAAACAAACATGGAGATGAGGGAAACAAACATGGAGATGAGGGAAACAAACATGGAGATGAGGGAAACAAACATGGAGATGAGGGAAACAAACATGGAGATGAGGGAAACAAACATGGAGATGAGGGAAACAAACATGGAGATGAGGGAAACAAACATGGAGATGAGGGAAACAAACATGGAGATGAGGGAAACAAACATGGAGATGAGGGAAACAAACATGGAGATGAGGGAAACAAACATGGAGATGAGGGAAACAAACATGGAGATGAGGGAAACAAACATGGAGATGAGGGAAACAAACATGGAGATGAGGGAAACAAACATGGAGATGAGGGAAACAAACATGGAGATGAGGGAAACAAACATGGAGATGAGGGAAACAAACATGGAGATGAGGGAAACAAACATGGAGATGAGGGAAACAAACATGGAGATGAGGGAAACAAACATGGAGATGAGGGAAACAAACATGGAGATGAGGGAAACAAACATGGAGATGAGGGAAACAAACATGGAGATGAGGGAAACAAACATGGAGATGAGGGAAACAAACATGGAGATGAGGGAAACAAACATGGAGATGAGGGAAACAAACATGGAGATGAGGGAAACAAACATGGAGATGAGGGAAACAAACATGGAGATGAGGGAAACAAACATGGAGATGAGGGAAACAAACATGGAGATGAGGGAAACAAACATGGAGATGAGGGAAACATGGAGATGAGGGTCAGAGGATGGCCATGGACCTTGGCCAGTGGTGCCTGAGACCAAGTAACAGCAAGCAACATCATACCAGGAACCAACATGACTTTCTGCCCAACCTTCCTGCAGGGAAGGGAAGTCAAACCTCAGGAATAAAAGGCTATTGCTGTAACAACCACAGAGAATAAATACACAAATGAAAAAGATCCCACTGAAACTTTTTCAGAAGTGACATTCCCTACTTTCCCAAGGATTCTGGATGAACCTTAGAGAAAGAGCTATGGAGTGGAGAAGAGAAGAGGGAGGGAGAACTGCTGCTAATTTGGCATTCGTTTGCAGGAGCTGAATGGGAGCCAGAAGTAGTACAGATGACATTCGATTCCCCCTTCTTTAGAAGAAAATGTATTTTTAATATAGTAACTTTCTGCTTCCATTAAGACATTTTTAGCTGTGAAATAGGGACAGTTAAAAGCAGAATTTGAAATTTCAGCTTTTAGTTGACAGCTCTGAATGCAGCTTATTTCACAAAGTGATGGCTAGCAATACAGGCATAGAATTTCTTTAAAGCCATAGCAAGATGCTGGGCAGTCAGGATGAAGGGGATTGTTGGCAAGTATCCTAGAGAAGAACACTAAGTAAGACAAAGAGACTGCACTGTTGCCTTTGCATGGGGTGGAGAGAAGTGTGGAATTCATAATAAATTAGATATTCTACTTCATGCTTTGCAATGAACACTGCCTCTAAGCCTCCCCTGCTACACAGCATTCCAGGAAGATGCCTTGTTTTGAGACACCTGATTAAAAGTCTATCTGACAGCCATCAAAGCTGCAAATCTGGAATTTTGACTGCATTTCAAACACTGGCTTATCTCAGGCAATATGTAGCACAAGGGACATACGTGCAAAACCAACATGGTAACAGTTTTGGAGTTTCTCACCTTGAGTAGAAATGCAGGCTGTGTTTAAGAGCAAGATTTTTTTTTCTGAGTAGTAAAGTCAGTCAAAAAAATCACAAAGGATTTACAAGAAGGACTAACAGGATTGACTGCAAGACGCATCACCCAAAAGAATAGTGCAGGAACATTGTCTCATTAAAGGGGTCAGGTTCAGGTAAGGTATGAAGAACATCATGGCATGTTAAAAAGCTAAAATTTGAGCACTTTAGGGTTCTTACGGTAAGACAGCCTTAAAACTTCAGTCCTCAAATCCTTGTCAGATGGTCCTGCATTATATTAGTTTTGCTTCCCAAAAAAACAAGTGAAATCCTGGAGCATCACAAGAGAATGGAATGCAAATTTCTTGTGGGGAAAGGTGAAAGGAAGAGTAGTAGTTCTCAAAACACATTGGGCATTAATTTTGCAACCTACAGACTACACAGTCAAGTTCAGTGCATACCCATGACTGAACATGATTGACTGGTCCAGGCCAACAGGAGAGTGGCCTAGAGAGTTTAAAACCTTAAATTTTGCCAAAGATGGGAAGAGGTAAAAACCCTACCACAACCCAGTGGTTGTGTCCTGAAGCACACTGCAGTCCCAAGAGGCTGTCACTGGAAATACAGCAACACATTTCTGTCTACTTTCAGGATCCTAACCTACAATACTTTGACTTAAGCCAGTTCTGTTTACTGTCAATTCTGCTGACAAATCACCAGCTGCACAAAGGGATGTAATCCAGACTTCAGAATACCAGCTTGACAATACCTTCTAACAAGATTGCATCTGTTCCATCTTCTAGCACAGAGATTTAAATTTCCAACTGCCTTCCCCCTTTCTCCACTAGGAAGAAACCTCCAAGGAGCAACACCACCACAAAAAACGCCACAAAAAATGCCACAAAAAACACAAAACCAAAAACCAAAAACCAAAAACCAAAAACCAAAAACCAAAAACCAAAAACCAAAAACCAAAAACCAAAAACCAAAAACCAAAAACCAAAAACCAAAAACCAAAACACAAAAACCAAAACACAAAAACCAAAACACAAAAACCAAAACACAAAAACCAAAACACAAAAACCAAAACACAAAAACCAAAACACAAAAACCAAAACACAAAAACCAAAACACAAAAAACAAAACACAAAAAACAAAACACAAAAAACAAAACACAAAAAACAAAACACAAAAAACCAAAAAACAAAAAACCAAAAAACCAAAAAACCAAAAAACCAAAAAAACAAAAAAACAGGTTGAAACACATCAAATACATCATTTAACAGTTTGTGTTCCTGCATGCCTCACATCCTTAAAGAGTTCATGTTGACACAGTTAATTACCACCCTATGGTTGTCACAATACTGTATGAAACAACCATCTCTCACCCTCCCAATACTTGCAGTGGGGTCACAAGAATGACAATGAAAACACACATCTGTACCAACATGGTCAACATGTTGGTGGATGGCAAGATTGGTGAAGTAGTTTGCATAGGACTGTATCATCATCACAGGGTGTTCCAGTTTCATCTGAGCTTTCTGATACTCATCAGTTCCCCTCAGCACCTCTTCAATGTAATGGCAAATAGCACTTCATAAATAAGGCCTGCAATATCATAAATTGACAGTCCAGTTTCTTATCAGTACTATCAAGATCAGCAACTCATATCATCCACCCATATGTGAAATGATTACAGTTCTTCCACTGTTTCTATCATAGATTTGCTGAATGGAGTATAAGTCCTTGGGCTTAAGGTGGGGTGTATTTTAAATACCACAATGGTTCTTTCATTTGACTTGGTGTAAGTTATTGCAGCTGACTAATGGTGCTCAAGCCCACATACACACATTGAAAACATGAGAGCTGCGGGAGATATAGATTGCAATTATCCTTGATTTTAAAAAAAATCTTTATCTTGCTATTTATTTATACTCCAGATGCAGTTCTTGGATTCTATCAGGTAGTCATACTCCCAGTATCCCACTCCTACTTTTAAACAGTTGTGAAAAATACCTGACTCAGCCTAAATTCCAGAGATAAAAGTGAATGAGCACCCTATCATACCATCTGAGAATTTCAATTTCAGTGCTAGTTGGTAGTCACATACACAGTTGTGTATAGAGCTCCTATAGAGTTATGTATAGAGCACAGTTGGAATAAGAGCTCCTTCAAATTCTTCATTATATTATCTACCCAGAAGTCTAATATTCCAAACATTAAAATACTCATGTTATTAATAGGTTTCCTATTCTAGGAAAGGCTGGTTTAGGTATCAGAATATGAAATCCAACCATAGTTCTGAATTACTTCTTT
Organism: Heliangelus exortis; assembly: GCF_036169615.1. Taxonomy (NCBI): domain Eukaryota; kingdom Metazoa; phylum Chordata; class Aves; order Apodiformes; family Trochilidae; genus Heliangelus; species Heliangelus exortis. The sequence continues at coordinate 47,172,293 of NC_092423.1, read as the reverse complement.
GTGATAAATTTCGAAACAAACAAAACCCAGCTTTCATTCCTGTGAATGAATGAAATGGCAATTCTGAGCAGAAAACTCTTCTGAACTTGCAGAAGTACTACATCAGAACCTCTAATTATTCCTTTCACATTTGGCAGAGATTTTCATTATTTCACTACAAATAAGGAGTGCTGTATAATTATATATTACTATTATTGATGCCAGTATGTGGATATTTCATTATTTTCAATGTCCTCTAGGGCAATTTGTAATCAGTACGGTTTGGAGAATCTCTTTTTAATTTTTTTTTCTCCTTAATAAAAGGCTTGACACAAAAGCATGTAAAAAAAATCTAGGAGCAGAGATGACAATATATTTAAAATAAGATATAAAAATTAATGTGTTTCAGAAATGTGCCAGCTTTTTTAGGGGAGCTTTGATGTTTCACTTAATTTTTTTCCTTAATTTGCTATTAACACACATAACATTTTGTCAGAAAAATGAGTTGCAACTTAAGAACTTTGTATGACCACGTCTGCTTAGACAAGGCTACTACAGGTATAAATCTGACAGCTGTATACACCAGCCAGAGCAAGCAAAGCTGACACACAAAAACACCCAATACAAGTGAGACAACTCAGCAGACACTAATAACTGCTAGGGAGAAGGAATTCCCAGGCACCAAGTAGGATCTCCCATCTAAGGAGGAGGGCATCAGCTCCACACATGACTGGAGCTTTTAAGACCTCGCCTCCTTCCAGTAACCACTTCTGCAGCTCTACTCTTCTCCAATATCCTAGAAGACAATAGACTCCAAACTACATGTCAATTAACACTATCCTAGTTATGCACAAGATACCATCTACTAAACTTGCTTTAAAACACATTAATCAGGAATGGTGTAGTAGATAGGACTGGGTAAATAACCATCAGTGCTCAGGTATGGACTCCATTCTTGTTAAAAGTTAGAGGAAAAGGGAAAAAGCCCAGAGCACAGCTTTTTCAGCCAAAGTGTCTGCTTGCTTTGTGCAACACCAGCTCAGCACGAACCAAAATTCCACCTCTCCCTAGCCCCTGCTCTGCAAATGAGGCATATAAAACAGGGGTGGTTAATGAATATGCTGCTTTTTTTTTTTTTTTTTTTTTTTTTTCCTCAGAATCAGCACAATGTTGCTTGGCACAGGTGTGCTTTAACAATGATGAATCTGGAAAGTTCACAGTGATTAATTGCTCTCAGCGTTTCAAGTTCACCACCTCAGACAAAGAGGAGGAGGAGGATAAAGCTGTTGGAACTATTTCTCCCTCCAGGCCCCTTGATATTTTGTGCTGTGTTTTTTTAAAGGAAACAACCAAACAATAAACCCCTGTTTTTCAGCATCTATTTTTAGTGGTAATATTTTGGGGCTTAAAAGCAGAATTGGATTATCTTAAAACATAGCTGTAAGGAAGGCAAATAAGGATTTAGGAAAGCTGCTGAAACAGTAAAGTAACTGTTGTAAGGCAGCCACTTCTTATCTACAGGGGATATGCCACCCACCCATCTTCATAATTTCTAGTCATTTTCTACCTGATAGACACAATTATTGCCTTAATATTCCTCATAAAAGTAGAGACCAGGTCTCGGGCCAACAATATGAGGAGTGGGTGGTAGATATTCCAGTAGGAATAATTTCTCAGAACAAAAGGCTCAAAAGGAGTTAAAAGTTAAAGGGTTCAGATTCAAGTGAAGTAACAGTTGCCCATACCCTATGCCTAAGGGATATCAAGCAAGTCCAAATTTGTAGCATGTTCTGTACAATTTCCACAAAATAAAGTGTTCTGGACTTAAGGAAATAATTTCCTAAACTGCTGTCAAAACTTAGACCTGCAAATCCATAGCACTCATAACACAAACAAGTCTGAAAAACTGACCTTTCAACTGTTACTAAATTCATCTGTATCCAGGTCTGAAGTGATACTGTCATACTCTATAATGAAGAACCATTTCCCTCGTGCATGGAACAAAATATTACAACTAGTCCTCCTCAGTTATCACCCTCAAGTTTAAAACAAACAATCCATCAAAGTAAGACAAATGTGACTTTAAATATAAATGAAAAAACACACTTATTTAATATTACAAGCTTCAGTTAAGTACCCTTAATTAAATCAATGCATTTTTTCACATCCTTTGTGTCATCTAAGCCAGCCAATAGCCATCAATTCCACCACAGGAATGATGCATTAGATGGATCCAATACTACCTTTTTTATTAGTAAAGTTAGTTGGCTACCAGTATCAGAGCATCCCTGTTGTATCACAGCAGGTCCAATCAGACATTTCGGAGGGGGATGTATTTTGATTCCCCACCATCAACAACAAAAGGGAAGTTGAGCTAGACACAATACAAGATTTCACAAAATTTCAGAAAGAAAATGCATAATATATATGAGAACACATAGACAGCACTGCCCAGACATTCTGCATTCTTCATTCTAATTAGCTTCTTTGGAGCAGATTGCTTTCAGTAAGCTGAACAAAATTTAACTTGATTCACTGGAGACAATCTGGATTCAGTTGTTAACCTTTTCACCTTTTAACAAGGAAGCTTCTTTAATATGTACAGCATTAACAAGCACATTTGTCAATAGAAATCCAGGTAGCAGAAAGATATTATAATTATTTAAGTACCAAAACAACTCAGAAGAGGAAAAAAACCCAACTAATTCCATTGTCCCTGTTCAACAAAGTTAGTTTGAATCTACCTGAATAACACTGGAGCAGAGATATCAAGTGCTAGTATGCTTCAACAGTTCCTAAATTTGGATAGACTCAGCAATACTATTAAACAAGTGTAGATTTATCCCCTGGCCCCAGGGATGTTGCCGGCCAGCTCTTGGTGGGGGAGGAAGGCAAGACAGACAGGCATTACATCTCCATGCCAGCTGATGTGATTAGGACTGGTCAGCTTGCCCATTCCTGCAGAGGCTGCATCTGTTTCTGAGAGCAGTTGCATCAACACAGAGTCTCATATTCCTGCTTACCAGCTCCAAGCTCCTTTCCAGTTCAGGTGAGCCAATTCTCAAGCATCTCCTGTTGCCTCAAATGACACTAGAAATGGGGAAAATACGCTTGTCCCAGAGGTCAGAGGACTGAGATAATCAGGTAGAACCAAACACAAATTTAATATATCATTCTAACAGTTTCAGAATTATGTTTCTTTTTTTCCTTTTGACTCAAGTTTTCTATTCTAGCAGAAAAAAAGCAAACAGTAAACCAAGAAGTTCTGCTGACTCAGATGCAGTTAAGGGGGTTTAAATTTCCCTCTGGGGAGCTCTGATCTTCTTCCTTAATATCAATTCCAAACAAAAGTATCAAAAGAATCAAAACATTTTGATGATTAATTTCATCTTAATTTAATCTTAACGCAGAGAATTGTATGGAAGATAAATTTAAGCTACATCAAGAAAACAACATCCGCCTGACACTAAGATTCATTTTGCTCTTTACAGTTTTCATCCAATACAATTAAATTGACTTACACTTTTCTTTTCCATGCTCAAAGATCTTAGCCTTTTTCATCTCCCACGGTCTACTCTGGGTATAATGGACTATTCAAATCAATGTTATGGTCATCTATTAGTCAGCTAATAGCAGGCACAAACAATTATCTGAGGTAAGGCATGTTGCTCATAAAGGGGAAAATAAAATCCTGCTTCTGATTAGATGGTAACAAGCTGCAAAACTACTATTTTACAGATGCTGAAAGCAAAAAGACAGCTTCACTACAAAAAAAAAAAAAAAAAAAGAAAAAATTATTCAGTAACTTGGTACTGCTTATAGAAGAGAAACAATTGTCTATGTTACTTACATACACAGACATGAAAGAAATTTGGAAGGAGGTTGCCTCTGCTGCTTTCCCTATTGGACAATTACACTCGACTTCAACATTTTTGTAACTGTATGGTTAAAAGAATTCTCATTAATCCAGCAGGATTTCCATCAGGAAACTAACCTAACAAATGGAACGACTGTTTGTCTTCTGAGGCAGGGAGTTCAATTCAGTGTCAAGTTCATGAAAGTGTTGGAAATTATGGAGTACACAAGACCGCAAAGGCCAGAGCAGGGCCCAAGGGAGGGAAAGGGTGAAAAAACGAGAATAAAGGAATAATCTGCTCCATTTTAGTGGCACCAAACCACTGCAGCTATACTGTCTAACCACCTGTGCAACTTCATGCTCAGCATGCACACAGATTCACAGAATAGCTTGGGTTGGAAGGGACCTTTAAACATCATCTAGTCCAAAGCTCCTGCAGTAAGCAGGGATATCCCCAACTAGACCAGGTTCTCATCAAGCCTCACCTTAAATTTCTGCAGGGATGTGGTCTCAACTACCTCCTTTGCCAGCCAGTTCCTTTTTTCTACCACCCTCATGGTAAAGAATTCTTTCCTAACATCCAGTCTAAATCTACTTTTTCCTAATTTAAAACCATTGCCTCTCATCTTATCACTACAAATAAACAGTCCAACTCCAGACTTCCTGTAGGCTCCCTTCCAGTACTGAAAGGTTGCAATTAGGTCTCCTTGGAACCTTCTTTTCTCCAGGCTGAACAACCCCATCTCCCTCAGCCTCTCTTTATAGGAGAGGTGTTCCAGCCCCTGATCATTTTCCTAGCCCTCCACTCTGGACCTTCTCCACCAAATCCATGTCCTTCCTGTATGGAGAGCTTCAGAGCTGAATGCAAGAAAGATGGTTTCATGTTCAAAGGACTTAATGCCAAGGAGAAGAATAAAAACACTGAGCAGTTTAACAGCTAGCTCAGACATCACAGGGACTAGAAAACAATATTTTGACAAGAGAATCACTGCTGAAGCTTCCATTGTAAAGATCAAGAGAGATTTGTAATTCCTGTCTATAGTTATTGTCTGGATCCGATTCAATTCCATAGTAACTCAGGTAAAGAGGATTAAAGAAATCTTTCCAGATTGGTAGATATTTGTCTAATGGAAAGCCACACACATTCTGTAAGACCCTAAGTAACTGCTGAAATTTAAAGTGTCTTGTTTTCCTCATACTCTTGTGGGATTCTGCAAGCCCATTCTTTAGGCATAAGAAAATGGCTCACCTTGACATATGAGTAAGGAGCTACCACACAATAGTAGAAGGAAGAGAGAAAATGAAAGCAAGTAATTTACAATTGATTTAAATGGATTAGGAGCACAACACTACTCTCATGTAATCACTGAAACAGACCTCTCAATCAAGAGCTGTGACATGAGTCAGTTAATCAGCACATAATCTGAAAAGCAGAACAGGGGTTTACAGCAAAACAGTCCTTCAGAGTAGCAGTGATCTAAACAGCTCTGGGAAGGATGCAGATATGCAGCTTCAAACAGCAAAGGAGAACATAGTCTGGCTTCTGTACTGGAACACACAAATCTGATGGTGAAGGGGAAAGAAAGCTCCTGCTAACTGACAGGTTGCTGACAGTGAAGTAACAGGCAGTAACAGGTACTAAAGAAGAAGGATTCCCTGGGAAGGAGAAAGAAGATGGCTTTATGCCTTGTTTGAGAAGAAGTATGGTACATTTGGGAGAGGTTTTGTGGTTCTTTTTAAAATTTACTTCTTTTGTTTAAAAGTCCAGTTTTGGTGGTTTTAATAATGTTTGCTTCCTTTAGACAGCAATTTGGCTACTAGAAAGTCCGTCACTGTATTCCAGCCTCATTTGTCAGGCAGTAACTATCCACATTTCAGTAAACATAAGAAACGTAAGCTTTCCGAACCACAAATGGAGAGAAAAGAAAAAACAAAAACAAAAAAAGCCTTTTAGTCACCTTTAAAGGCAGAAAATTTCAGCCACATAGAAATAAGAGAATTAAAATTAAGGCCTTGTTAACTGGATGCTTAAAAGTTCTATTTGGGACATCCTGTGCATTTCTACATACAACAGCTGTTTTGCCAGTAATCTAGAAAAATAATGTAAACTGATATTACAATATGATAACCTTCTCTCCTGACTTCTACACCCTTTAGGTATTAAACTTTTGTTCTGTACTAATATGAGCTTTCAGCTTAATATTGTGTAAATACCCAAGACACCGACATGAATAAAAGTCACTTTAGAGTAGATGTCAAAGACCTTGATCCAGTCCTAGGCAGACCACACTCTCAAGACAGGTGGAGCTTTAAGTAAGAAAAGTATAGGTCTTTGATACACACTTGGCCATGGCAGTGAAAGATGCTAGCAACAGTTGGCTATCACCATAGGGAAAGGTTGCCACCCTGCCTGCAGAGTCAGCAGGAGGGAATGGATTCTCACTTCTCCCACTTGAGCACAAAATCTGACTGCTTGCCTTACACTTCTGATGGGTTGCAGCAAGGCTGCCAGACTCGGTGTTGAACAGCCTGAGGCTCACAGACACATTCTGTCTCTGACTGTCCTCCTGGAAAGGATGGACACCTGGAAGGGGTTACTTCAACAGCTGCAGTTCATCTGTCAACACCTTGGTGGCAGACATGCACACTTATTTTACCTTGAAATGGTTAAAAAGGATTTAACGCAGCTTTTACCATTTTATGATAATTAATAAATAAAGATCCACCTAGAAGCTTAATATGTCCTAGGTTTGAACACTATGGAAGTGGAAATATACTTCTTTATTAAGCACCAGAAAGTGAATTGCAGAAATGCAAACATCCTCCTCCTAGGGGGACAACTGTTTGGCAAACCCTCAGTGTCTTTATGCATACTTCCAAAACATACTGTATCATTTTCCAGCCCAAATTAACAGTTTGAAGCAGCTACATTCATCTAAAGAATCAATAATTTATATTGATTTATCTTGTGTTTGTCAGAAAAGCTACTCCAGGTACCATTTACAACCAGGAATAGGCAGTCCCAATAGTTAAGTGAAACTCAGAGTGCTCAGCCTTCTTGTAGACTGCAGTATACAGAGTTAAACATGAAACATCTGCTCAGAACACTGGATTTAGAACCATGCCTCCCACTCCCACAGTACTGTAAGAACCAGAAGAAGAATTTGGTGGAAAACTGGTGGAATGAGGAAACCAACAGATGGTGCTCTCAGGCATGCCCAGGTCACTTGTTCCAGTGAGAGTCCCAGTGTGGCATCGTGATACAGGTTTACAAGATCTCTTCTCTAGCACTAAGCAGGGCTTCTGCTCTGGCCCATGATGCTAACTCTTCAGGGAGTGCTGTAGGAAGCAGAAAATAGTCTCTTTCCCACTTTAATTTCCCTAGCAGGAATAAACTATGCAGTTAAAGTATTTCATTAAAATCCTGTAGCTCAATTTCCTTCAGTACCAGTGTAGACTTTGCCCCTACTTCCAAGAAGAGAGTAAAAATCTGTTTCAGAGTTTTCTTTTTAATTTAGACTCAAACACTAAAAAAAAAAAAAAAATAATAAATAGTAACAAACAACATTTAGGACCCTGGTAATTAAGCATCAGTGAACCACCTGGCTGCCATGTGCAAGACTAAAGGCTTGATCCATGAAGGGAACAGCTATTTGCTGGACCAAATGAAATTAAATATATTGTTGGGTGAGGCTCCCAGTTTTCCAAGAGCAATTCACTGACCTGCACTAACACTGTGGGCTTCATTAAGCAAGATCCAGAAACAAGCTCTTGATTATCTTTGTAACTTCTGGAAGGCAGGAAATGACAGAATACTAGGTGATTAATTCTGGCAGAAGTAGAGAGATGACATTTCTGTTGGTAAAAGATTTGAGATTAAAAAAAAAATTGCTTGCTCAAATATATGATGTTTCAAGATGGCATCCAGGAACCACCTGAGGAGTAAAAAGCCTTAGTAATCTGCAGTAGATTGGAGTATGCATCCAAGCATATCCAACAATGAATAAGCATTTCCTTCTAAATGCAAATAGGATCCTTTCCTTCAAGGACAAATACTTTACAGAAAATAAAAATGTCTGCAGAAAAGTTGGACTCATCTTCCATTTGACTTCTGTCATATGAAATAGCTTCCAGTTCTTCTAGGGACAGTAATCAATACTGCCTGCTTCAAATAATCAGAAGCAAAATCAAGTTGGAAACACTGTCACTGGTGTGATGACTAACAGCTGATGACTTCTATATTCAGAGATGCTCCACAGTGGAAACTAGATACCAAAAAAGAAAATTCCCTTTATTTTCCTGTTGGGATTTTTTACCCCTATTGTAGAGAAACTTCATCTAAGATTAATTCTTTGACTAGAATTACATAAATTACCTAAGAATAATCATCTCAATGTCATTCACAAGAACCAGAATAATGTCCCAAAAACTAGAAAAAAATTAAAACATTATTTGACATCCAAACACATCAGGAAAGTCACTAGTAGAATAACATTTCCTAGCAAAATCTCAATTTTTTTACTGAAGGCATGAAAACAGAAAAGTGCACTTTATCATGAGAGAGGTCATTTATCATGTAGAACTTCAAATGAGAAGATAAATGACAAATTACTTAAGCACCAAAAACTTGAATGTCTCTTTAAAAGCTTATCCTGGCTTGTGAGAGTTAATCAAGTAATGGGATTCAGGAAGTTAGGAAGAGAGGATACCTCTCAAAATTTTTAGAAGCAGATGATTTAAGTGCATTTTTATATCAATATTTGTGTCCAAGAATACCTCTATTTGCTTCCTGATTGCACCAAAGAGTAGTCATGCAATTCACGTTATTATAAATTATTTTGGCTCTTAAAATGCGATCAGTAATGAGCATCTGCTTCATTTACACACAAGACCTTCTAAAAAGAAAGAAAACTCCCCAAAGAATAAGAGCGACTTTATTATCTTCCCACCTGGTGACTATGGGTGAAGCTTCATTTAGAGTCAAACCAAGCAAATTAAGGAGGGCAGTTTAAATTTATTTGTATTATTAGTAAAAATAATTTCAGTTTAAGACAGTACTAATTTACCTTAATTCTAGGGTTTTTTTGTGTGCATGTGTGAAGATAGTTTATGCATGTTTGAGATGCATGCTGTAGAATTGCTCTGCTCCTAAAGCAACGGATAAACGATGGCAGCCAGGTGACATTACACATCTGCAAGTTGTCTTTATTGTATTTTAAAGAATGGGTACAAGCTGCATTGAAATAAGTCCTCTGTATCAATCAGGAGTATTCTTTTAGCTTTTTGCACTACTTTCTATCCCAAACATAGTTGCCAGGAAAATATTTGGATGCCTGGCACTGTAAGAAATAACTCTTGCCCCAAAGACCTTTGTGATCACAAGAAAGAGTAATCAGCAAAGGACTTAGAGTTCTTGCTTTAAGGAACCCAAGCCATTTTTGTGAAGTAATGTCTCAGTGGACTGAAAGCCTTCCCTCATGTTGGCAAGTGCCTACATGATGAACAGTCCCTCCAAATAGTGAGGAAAGAGAAAGCTCTGCTGGGACAGCAGCAAAGATTTCTGAAAAAGAAATTCTCATTACAATCTCTAGGACTCAAGTTTTTTCTGTATTAATTGGGCTTAAACTCATGTACTCGTAGACATGCTGCAAAAAGAAATACTACCTTTGGAAAGGGTCACACACTTTTCAAAGCCCCTTTAGGAATACCTGCTGGAGAAATTTTCCTCATCCCCCTCTCTCCTCTCAGGCAAATCTGTTTACCATGACATATTGAATTTAATAAAAGAACAATCCATCAGGAAAACTGAAATGGTGGCTTTTCTTCCACATGTTGGAGAAGTTGTTGCCAATTTCAATCTGACAAGAGGCTTCCAGGCAAAGGGACTACAGCTGGCTTGAGGACAGATACATATTCAATACCAGCAGAGACAATACATTCGTATATGTATATGTCTCTAAATATTAATTTTGAACAAGCTACCTATTGTAAAAGTCTACAATGTTCCTGCAAACTGAGAGGAGATTTATGCCTGTGCACATCATGATCATTGACACAAGAGTCCACCCATGCATTTCAGATTACAATAGCAGGTAACATGACTGTAAATCACTCCTCCTTTTGGAACTGGGTTATTGTGTTTTGATTGCTGCACATTTCTACACTCACTGCTGTCTGTTACTCCCTTCCCCCTGCTTCTGGTAAAGGGCTGAGACAATACACATTCACTGATAAAGAACTGAAAATCATCTGTCTTGAAAACAGTATTCGTGACATTTTCTCTGGCATACTGCAATACCAAAGGAAAGCACAGTGTTCTGGTAAACACAGAAAGAAAGGAAAGAAAGGGTATTTTAACAGCTGCCTTTTCTTTTTTTTTTCCAGTTTTGAATTTTCACCTCAAGCAGTGCTGTGGTATTTGCATTTAGCATCAGGCACCAGCAATTAACCTGAATGAAGATACCTTCCCTCTGGTAGGAGAGGAGGCAAGAATCGCTTCATGTCACTGGAACCAAACATTTAGAAAACAGCTTTTAATCAAGATCGATACCTATAATGAGAAAAGGGCTTAAAAGCAAGCAAAGCAATAATGCACATATTAGCTTTTTGATTGAACATGCTGATAACCTCAGAAAAACAATTACACCAGTCAACCTGTAACAAACATAATGGGACTGCCACCATCACAGGGGGGTTGATTCAATCAGTCCCAAATCTTCACAAAAGCAGACACCAAAATATTCGTGTACCCCTGGATATCACTGTTCTTTTATACAATGCATTTAACCGGAGGCTGTCTGAAAGACATTGCTAAATTTTTTTCCTTCTCCTACTTTAATATATAATTGACTTCTCTAAACAATTTACTTTTATGATAACCACTTATTTTTTTGCAGGCAAGAGAATATCTACTGTGTTTTCATTTTTAATGTATAATTCCAGCCCAATAATCCTACTGGGAAGGTGTTTAATAAGACATGAAATATCAGAGGAAGAGAAAGCAGTATCATGAATGGCCTATTCCTATTCCTACTACAGTACTTGTTTTCTGTATCTGAGGTAGGAGACATTTAATGCCCCTTGGGTTTTATAATTTATTTTACAATTTCCTACTAATGAGTATCAAGGAATGTAGCTATGTCAGGATACAGTGCTAATTAACAGGGCCACCTAAAGAGCCAAAGTTGGTCTGGATTCCAGCTCAATTCTCTCCCAAGATGTAATTCAGGTCTCAAACTCATGACATCTCTGTACTTCGCAGAAGACCCCAATTTTTCTCTTTGATTCTTTGGTCACATAAAATTTCCACATTTTGAAGTCTCTCTTGGCTCAGACTGAGGAGAACTGAAACTGCACATTTTTTCACAGTTTATATATCCTTTTGTAGTTTATGCCATTAAGACATGCAAAGGGAAACAAGGTGTTTCAACAATGTGCTGCCAAAAAATTTTCCATGAAATAATTTCCTAGGAAATGCTTTGATTTTTGAAGGGAAAATATTTAGCTGGGAAATTAGCAGCTAGCTCTAGTAACCCTATCTAACTATGAAAATGACTAGGTTTGTTAATTTCTGTTTGTGGTAGCTTGCTAATCAACAAAGACACATAGTGGGTGACTCAGCACTGATAATGAGCAATGGTGACATCAGACATCCACCCAGTGACTGAAGGATTTAAAATGGCACATGAATCCCAACTGGGGGAGTAGACTGAAATCCAAGAAGCCTCTTTTTCTCAGCAGCAGCTCTTGTAGGCTTCAGCTCCTTCCTCCCTCCCTCCCATATTTCATTTTGCTGTCATCACCATGGACTTATAGCAGTACTTCTATTTGTGTTTAAACTGGACTTTCCCTTCCAAACACACTCTGGATCTGAGTGATTGTGTCTTCGAGATGAATGATATTTCTCTTGGTATATCTGTCACGAGCCACTCGGGCTAACATTCAGATGAACAAAAGGCTTGTACAGGGGAAGACTTACACACTGATATAATCCTTACCTAGCTCAAAACCATTGTGTCTGCAATTAAGTAAGCAGTTTTCAAGGAGTAAATGTTTCACCCTGAGCAACAATCCTGTAATAAATTTCATTTTCACAAGAACTTTGGAAGTTTAGTTAAGGGAGTTTAAGGACACGACAAGGACAGAGAAGAAATCCACCTGAGAAGACCATCTCAGCTCAGCTGAGCTCTGTGCAGGCAGCAGGTGTCCCAGCAGCTCCCCCACTCTCAAAACCCTCAAGAGAGGCAGCAGTAGCAACTCGACAAATCCAGATTTCATGAGGAGCAGGCACTAGAGGGATCTGAATCAACCTGACATGAAAGATTGTCCCCAGCACCATGCTGCAGCTCAGCACTGCTCAGTTCAGTAACTGCATAGTGATCAAGGGGCTTAAGTTTTGACACCGTTAAATGTCCCCTTCTTGCCACCTGAGTCTGCAGTGTGACTGGATACTGAAGTCAATAACAAACAAAAGCAGTATTTTCTCAGGTTCCTTCCACTGCTCCACAGCTTTTTACTCACAAGCTCTGAGACAGATGAGTATAGAAGGAAGCATCATAGGGGATCAGCAGGCTAAGCAAATATCAGCATTTTCATTTAAAAATATGCTTGCAATCATTTAGCTTTTAGAGGAGTACATACTTGCACAGGAGGCATCATCATTGTCTAGTGAACCAGCCACCTAAGGAACTTTATTAGGAGTCATATAATACACTTAATACAGAAATCAATTGTTTAGCAGTATTGCAATACTACATTCAGTCTCACAAGAAATACTACCAAAGGTGAAAACTACCTAATATTCCCTAGAGCTTTAGAAGAAGTGGGGGAAATCTACTCACAGCCAGAGCTCTAAATGGTTCATCAAGTTTATTGCTGTAAACGGTATAACTGCAGTTATATAACAAGCTTAATTTTTCATCTCAAGCTCTATATGAATTCCACTGAAACGGGCAAAGAAATGGCACAAGCTCAAATACAGGGATGAAGTTGGGTTCTGTTGACTTCTCAGTATTTATTGCATTCTCAGGCCAATATTGACAAAGATTAAAGACAGATTAGAAGAAGGTTAGCAAGTCAATACGTGCCTTGAAGGAAGAGAATACTTGGTATTTATTAAAGTCAGGGTAAATTACACAGAGAAGATTTTATTTTCCTTTTTTTGTGAAGCAAAGAGACTGCTGGCTTGCAGAGGACCATAGCAGCTCATTTGCTCTTAATCAGCCTTTATTTCTGTGCTTTAAAAAAACAAAAACCAGATATTCTCCCTCTGGATGATTACAGAACATTAGCTCCTTCTTGCCTCTGAGCCAAGCAGCATGTGTTCCTGTGCCTCTATTTTTACTGGCACTGTTGCTATCACAAATACTGAGAAATTTCTTAGTATTTAAGCACACATTAAGGCCCACCCATAACTAATAGAGTCTGTTGGCACACACCTGCATGTAAGAATAATATTTTGATTCTTTGATGAAAGAGAATCTACTGTTTATCATCCTAACCAGAGAGATAAGTCAATAATGAAAATGATGGTATTGTGAAAAAAAAAACCACAAAACTAAAACATATTTCTCTCCATTTCTTTCAAACAAGGTCTTCCAAGCACTAGATTTACCTTCAGGCCTTTACTTACCAGCAATATCAAGTCTTTACTTTGAAACAATTGCTTTAATCCTTTAACCATCAAACATTTGCTTAATGAAGTTAGAACACTGCCAATTAGTAGTAATGGCTAAGCCCCAAAAGTATAGGTCTCATGTAAGTTTTGCATCTCATTTCCAGTTTTAGCACAAAATTACAAACATTAATAAAAAAAAATGGAAAGTAGAATTTATTTACATATTTGAAGACACTTTCTCTCTCTACTGTTTTCATGATGTTCATGAATATCTGAGGTAACTAAAAAGAAGGTGGCTAGTTACATAATGGATGCTCAAAGATTTCCAGATGTCCCCAAGATACTGCAACTTAAAGCAAGTGAGTCTGATTAACAGAATTAAGGTCAGATCAGTATATATGAAACTGAGTTTTTACTTAAAATTATGACTCTCTTGTTCAAATGGGAATCAAATCAAAGGTAACACCAATGTCTGACCTACCTTTGGTTTCTGCTCACATGGTCTATAAATTTCATCGAAGAACAGCATTCATTATGGGATGGAGTCAGCAGGTCCTAGAAAGGATTCTTGAGTCATTCCTGAGGAAAGTCACAGTAACAAAAAAATGCTGTAAAATGTAAAGATGACTTTCTGGTACAAAAAAGTTTATAGCCTCAAGTTTCAAACACCTTACTATTTTAAGTAAAGAGACGTCTTTAAAAGGATATAAGCAAAATAAAACAATACTCTTTCTCCAAATAGAATCTTAACTGAAAAAAAGTTTAAGCTTTATTTTTTTTCCTCACAATTATTCTGCTGAAAGATCACAGAACAGTCACAGTTGGAAAAAAAACCTTTAAGATCACCGTGTTCAACTGTCATCATCCCCTCCACCCCACAATAAACCATGTGTATAAATAGCTGTATCACCCATTAGAGCACAGCCTGAAGTGCCTCTACTACACAGTTTTTAAATACTTCCAGGGGCGGTGATTCCACCACCTCCCTGGGTAGCCCATTCCAATGCCTACCTACTGTCTCAGTAAAGAACTTCTTCCTTATATCTACTCTAAACCTCCCCTGGTGCACCTTCAGGCCATTTCCTCTAGTCCTATCATTGTTCACTTGGGAGAAGAGGCCAGCACCCAGCTCCCTACAATTTTGTTTCAGGTAGCTGTAGAGAGCAATGTAGCAGCCCAAAATGAATCCTTGTCTCAAAACAGCTGCATTGATAAAATGGACATCCTGCTTCAGTGGAGGCCTCATTTGATAAGCCACATGGACTCTGTTCTCTCAAGAAGAGACCCTCACTTGGGTAACCACCTTGATAAATGGGGCCCTCTTCTTACCAGAGCTGCCCCTCTTTCAGTGGCTACCCCAATAAGCTGAACACTGTCCTTGCAAGGGTAGCCCCACTTTGGTGGCCAGCCCGAACAGGCAGGACACTGTCCTTATTTGATAAGGGGCAGGCAAGATATACCCTGCAGAGGCAGAGTGACATCTTGTGTGTGCCCTGTGTAAGGCCACTGAAGAGGGCACATGAGCAGAAATAAGAGTTATTGCCCACTCATCCCATCTGGAAGGGCCCAAGTGAACATCTGGCTGTGCAAGATATGACAAAGCCTCCTCTGAAAACCAGGTAGCATAAAAGAGACACACGCAAAATGCTAGATGTGCACCTGCCCTCCAAGGACCACAGCTTCCTAAAAAGATCATCACTGGATCCAAGGGTGGCTGATATCTTTCCTATCTCCCCTTTTCTTTATCTCTCTGCTTTTAATTTAATCTTGGCACATAAGGGTAGTTTCTAAGTTTGTTTTACAATCCATTGCTTTAAAGTTTTGTTAGTTGTAACCCTTCGTTTTGACAATTACTTTAACATTTGGTAAATTGAAATCCATTTCTTTGAAAGTATCATTTTGCTAAGTTCTGCTATTTGTAATCTATTGCCTTTAAAGTATCATAATTTCTAATTCTGCTAGTTGTAATCTGACATGTCTTATAATCTTGTTTGTTTTTACGTAAAGTTGTGTTTTTGTAAAAACCTCCTGGGTAATAATCTTACTCCTGGAGTACCATGCAGGGAATTCCTGAGCTTATTCTCATGTGGATCAGCAATAAGGTTGCCTCTCACCTTCCATTTCCCCAAACTAAAGATTCCCAATGCCCTCAGCCTCTCCTCACATGACTTGTTCTCCCAACCCTTCACCAGCTTGGTTGCCCTTCTCTGAACTCCCTCCAGCACCTCAATGTCTTTCTTGTAGTGAGGGGCCCAGAACAGAACACAGCACCTGAGGTGCAGCCTCACCAGTGCTGAGCACCTGGGCACAATCACTTCCTTTCTCCTGCTGGCCACACTGTTCCTGATACAAGCCAAGATGCTCTTGGCCTTCTTGGCCACCTGGGCACACTGCTGGCTCATATTCAGCTGGCTGCCAACCACCATCCCCAGATCCTTTTCTGCCTGGCAGCTTTCCAGCCACTCCTCTCCAAGCCTGTAGTGTTGCCTGGGGTTGCTGTGACCAAAGTGCAGGGCCCAGCACTTGGCTTTATTAAACCTCATTTAATTGACCATGGCCCACTGGTCCAGCCATGATCCCATACAAGTGTATGGAATTCCAGTGTGAATGGGTGAGATACAAGCTACCTTCCTGCGCTCTCTCTAAGGCCCAAGGAGGACTTCTAGGACAGAATTTGAAGATTGCATTTCAAAAGTGATTTACCTACAGGTCAACAGAACCCTATGCTCAGAGCTACATAACAAATTACCATAAACTGTGCCTGTATCTTCAATTTTACAACCTCAAAGTATCTTACAGTAACAATATACTATATATGTGCCTATACCCATTATGCTTACCTAAACAATTTCAATCTGCTTTTAAGTTTCTGTGAAACTGCATTCACCCTGTGAAGTAACACAGCTCCTTTACTGATAAGCATATGGAAGAACTGTCACTTAAAATAGTCATTTGCCATAAAAAAAAGCTTTTGCTGCAGTTAATCAAACTCCTAATTATACTCTTGAAGTTGCCCAGAAAGTACAGATCAAGAACAAAATGAAAAGCTCACAAGGAAGAATCCTATGTGAAAATTTCAGCAAATGTTCCAAAAGGACCAGATGAAGGAAGTGCTGGCCAAATAATATTTTACAGAAACAAGTATTCAGGCTGCTCAATGAATTTGCTTTTACAGTGGTCACATCAGGTTTGAAATTGTTAAAATATCTCTAAGAAAACCAAGCACACTGAAATACAAAGAGCTCACTGAAGATGCAGAAATTCATCTGATGAAGAGCAGTTATAAATCTCACAAGCTCTTCTGCAATCAGCAGAGGTCTACCTCTAATAACTCCCCTTGTCCATCATCCCAGCAGTGATGGGAACTGCTTTCTTCTTTTACAGACACTACTGACCCATCCTCTCCATCCCAACATGCTGCCTACCCCATTTCCTCCTCCATGCAAGTCTTCCCTGCTTGCACAGTCCTGTTTTGGCAGTCTTCCTACCTACCTCAGGCAACACAACTGCCAGTTCCCAGTTTCTCTGGTCACAGTTCAGCCACCAAACCACAGGCCAAGCTGTAAGGCCTGAGCTCTTTCCAATATATTCCCTTTTCCTTGCTGCTCTCTGCCTGAGCCCTGCATATTGAAGAGGCATCTAGCAGTCAGCCATCAGCCATCAGCTGTGCACCACCTGTTCTTCTAATCTCCCAACCATCTTCCCTGGATTTAGAAGACATTTCATGCACCCATATCTGAGTCAGGGATGGAAAGGCTGCTGGAGACATCACACAGGCATAAAACAGACCACCACAGTTCATGTACGCAGGAAACCAGGCTTGGCAAAGCTGTCAAGTTTTGCCTTCAGATAACTCTCCACTCCATGCCAAAAACTCCCTGAAACTTCAATCACAGTGTGCTGAATGAGATGGAACTTCAGCATCCCAGGAGGGTGTAGATTTACCAGCTGAGTTCATAGTCCACTAAAACAGGACACAGCCATGTTCAGCAGCAGGGTTTAATTCCGTTAAGCAATTATTTCACCTGTGGTCTAGGGTATTAACTCTGATAGTCTTATAAAACAGTCATTACTGATGCCTTAGAGGTGAATACCCATCAAGTGTACGGCAGCTATAAATCCATCAAGATCTAATTGTTGTAGTCTATGTGCCAGTGTATTTTTTGCCCTGTCTTCTCCTTCTGAAGGGTTTTTCTTTACCTCAGTCAAAAAAAGATTTACTTTTCCCAATAATTAAATTAGATAAATTTGAGCCTAACTGAAACTAATTTTGTGTAATATCCCAATCCATTTGCATACAGCTTCTAAAAATCTCCAAGCTATTTCTCTAGGCAGTGGGGTAGCTAATTATCTACCTCTCAAAGAAGCCTTCAAGGCATCACAGATCATATGTTTAGAAGATGGAACAATTTCATCCCTCTGCAAAAAAAAAAAAAAAAAAAGTGCCCATTACTGTCTTATTGTATCATGAAAATTCCATGTTTCCACAGAGATTAAATAATTCTCCCTCCATGGAATATATTTGATCATATAATAACAGGCAGACATGATCATTATGCCCTGAATATCATCATTTAGGAAATCAATTCCTGAACTTTGGGGATATGCAAATCCAATTGATTCTTGAACTGTGGAGCTCTCCAAAATGAACTAAGACTTTTGTTAGCATACAAACAGTCACCATCCCTTTAGGCTGGGCTGGGCCTATTTATCTAGCATCCTCTCACACATTCCATCTCAAGCCAGTAAGATACCCTTTTCCACAATCAGGTGGCTTACAAAAGCTAAGCTGCATTACAGCAGTATTATAAAACATTCATTGCTCAACAAAAGCAAAGGGTTAGAAACAAAGAAGTTAAATACAAACTGTTTATTCACAGGTAGTGTCTACCTGTACATTCTTAGAATACAGACCTAGCTATTCCATAAAAATCAGTCCCTCAGCCACAGCCCCTCACTGAGACAGGAAATGTCTGACTGGATCTGACTCCCAACCAGTTGTTTCAGACTGTGGATGGGCTGAGGTATAGGTAAGCATCCTGGTAGATCTTACCAAGACCTAATACACCCACATCTCTTACAACTCTTCTATGGTGGTTAATTTCAACCCAAAACAATAGAATTAAAGATCAAAATTATAAACACATAATAGCAAGTCCTTTGCACAGGCGTGGTTATTTTTCCAAGCATCCAAATACAAAGCTTATCCCAGTCTACCCCAGACTCATATCCCTGTATAAAAATACAGTTATTTTATTTGAAAATTAAGTTTTCCTTATCCTCCATGTGACCATTTTGCTCCTAGAATCTACATTGAAGAAAAACTCCATTTAAATTTTGTACTGAGTATTCTGTACACTCTGTATACAGACTTATTCCACAGGTGGCCAAGGGTTGTGGGCTAATGTCCATACCCCTTCAAGGCTTGCCTGTGCCGCACAAGGGGGGAAGACAACTTAGTATCTATTATATAGGAGACTGTTACACTTTAGAATACACCAGCGGATCAGGATTAACCTGAACACACTTGCTAGCATCTTTTAAATCGATACCCAAACTGAAAATATTCATCTCCAACATTACAACAAGAAAAATTTCAGGCTAATTGTCAATGTTTTTCCTTCACTTTCATTGCTGAAGACAGCCCATGACAAACTGTACAGCAGGAATCTATTCATAACACAAGGCACATGAGCTATTTGTATCATGAACTCAGAGTGCCAATTTCTGTTCCCACCTATCTTTAGGAAGACTTCAAACCCTAAATAATTTACCAAGGAACATCTACCACATAACATTTACATCCAGAACAAAGCCATTTTGAGTTCCCTGGAGGGCTCAGTTATGACACCCCAATTAAGTTACAATCCCAAACTTGTGTCCCATCTGTCAGATGACTTACTGGGGCTAGCACAAGTCAACAGCAAACACTGGTCCTACACTGAACTCTCTTCCCGTGGTGTAGTGACACCTGAAGCACCAGCCTTCAAAGCAGTGATTTCTAGAGGCCAAAAAATTAGTCTATTGCAATGGAAAAGAACAATACCAATTATTTTTCTGAAGTTCGGAGACCCCGGAGTGCCTTTGCCTCCAAGTACACCAAACCCTTTGCAGCCTTGAGCGCACACATGGAGGAGTAACAGATGTTTGGAATATACCTCATCCACTTTACAGCTACAACCTAAAAGCTATTATTTCATACAGAGAAAGAGGCAAAGTTATTGCTTTTGTTTTTAAGCAAATCATTATTTTTTTAGAGGATGGAGAATTATTCCCTCCTGACACTTGACTATCACAGTTTAGGCTTTAGCTCTGTTCAGTCTCCAATACAGAAATTTCCCTTCTATTACTTACTGAGGCCATGAGTAATCTGGAACACCAGGGAAGAGCCTCCCCTTACCCATCCTGGCATTTTTATGGAGCTAGCTAGGTCTCCAGTAAGAGAGGTCAGCTAAATCACATTGTCAAGGTACTAATAAGGCAGGGATAGGACACATTTTGGATGCAAAAAGTGAACAGAAAGATCAGTGAAAGCACAAGCCAAGAACCTGGGAGACCTGCTCTGCCAAGAACTTCCAACACAGTCCTCAGTAAATTGCAACATTTCTCTGAAACAAATCTCCCCAGCTTCCAACTGCCCTACTATCAATGGAAATACACATTGCTCTTTCCCACAGAAGGCTGATAGTAAAAGATTATGTGATACTCAAGTTCAGGAGTCATAAGAATTGCAACAAAATACACCCAAGTCAAATAATGGATTTGTATGTGTTTGCCTAAGTCACACCAGCACGCTACAAGTATTGTAAAATAAAAACTTGTCCAAACTCATGGATGCCATTTTTAAGAAATGCATAATGACTGGAGTAGGCTTTGGGAAAAATACAATATTAATTAAAATATATATATATGCACATCTAAATTTCTTTGAACTACTTTGATCTGTAAAGTAGGTTGTATGGCTCTTATTGTCAAGATTTTTAATGAGGTTTCTAATAGCTCACAAAACCAGCAGAAACTACAAATGCAACAGATACTTGTAACTTTTATGTTGCAATATATATTTAACATACTGACTTAATGATCTTTAGAACAATGAAGTACTTATTAGTCTGGTAGTATGCCCAGGAATTATGTATAAAAAGTAAACAATAAAGTGGGTAACAGATAATCACTACAGCAAAGTCCACACACAAAGAACATTAACTGAAATGATAAGACATGAAGAAAATTCTGGAAATACTATGTACCTCTGTCTATGTGTACAATGAAGACAATAAGCTGAAACACCAATGAAAACAATAAGCTGATTGACAGAGGAAAATTAGGATATGAGAGTGATCACAAAAGATACATTCTGCATCAAGAAGTAAGGACACATTTAGAATATCTGATTTCAGGTAGTAAGTTGCCAAGTAGAAAGCTTATTTAGAAACAACAGAATAAAGATAGTAATTAAAATAACATTTGAAAGTTTATTTTCTGAACTGTTGTAACAAAAATAATGCATGTTACTTGCACTGAATATTTTTTGCAATGCAGATGTCAGATTCGTGCCACACTGAATTTATTCACTATCCTTTTTTTTAACCTAGACTGATACTTTTTCCATTAAGATAAGTTATTTAAATACAACCCCAAGATGCAAAGTTGGCTCTGTGCCTGCAAAGATTTTCTTTTAAAGACTGTGAAATAATTCATTAACATATTCATGAGGGAATAAAATAACTGTAGACTTCATGTGAAACACTAGCATAAGTACCACCAGAGCTAAGTTGAACAAAAGGTGCTAAATCCTGTGAATGTGATTTCTACAGCACTGAGACTTCTACCAAAACAGGAAAGTGTTCACATGAGCTGCCAGGAGCTTTACAACAAAGAGAAGAAATTTTAGTAAGGACACTGGACCAAAGAAGCAGCCATACAAGCAGAATACTGAGAAATAAATGAGAGAAAAAGAAAGGAGTTTCCAGTCAGGGAATAATGGCAAGTGAGAAGAAAAAGCTGACTTGCAGTCTGCACAGTAATGTTTTGATTTGTGGCCATTTCCTCCAATCCTACTTTTAAAATAGACTAAAAAATTCAGACACCAGAGGTACCTGTGGCCAAGCACTGTAGATACTACCTGGAAAGACAGCATTGGCTGTCTGGAATCCTCCATAGTGGAGACATGGTATCCAGATAAATAACGTGGGAAAGAACTGTGGGAGCAGTCACTGCATTAGTTTCCATCTGAGCTATTTTTATTCCATTAACAGTGTTTTCCCACATTTAGAAAACAATCACTGCACCTGCACTCTGTCAGCCCTACTGCTGCCTCGTGTCCTGGCACTTGAGTAGGAAAATCATGGAGTATTGTAATTTTGTTGATTTGGAGCAGAGAATAGAATTAAGCGATTATTCTCTTTTCTTGGCAAATACTTCCTTCTTCAGTTTTGGTGTTATTAACATAACTCTCTTCTCATAGCTGTATACATGCCTTCTCTTTAATGGAGCTTTGTTGGCTTGCCTGGTTTCTCTATCTTCTAGTAAAAAGATGTAAAAGGAAACCAGTCTATTAGCTGAACTGGAATAGTACCCACTTTGTAACAGTAATGTAGAACAATTAATACAGAACAATTCCCCTACAATTAAGAAATATTTTAAAATAAACTGATTGCAGTTTTCCCACTATTTAAGAAATGCTCCCATCATCATCTTCAGGGCTGTTTTGATCCAAGGCAATGGAGTTTTCCAATTAGATGGTTTTGTGTTTTGGTTTTTTGTGTTTGGTTTTTTTTGGTTTTGGTTATTTTTTTTTTTAATTTGTTGTTGTTGTTATTGTTGTTTTAACTTAAGCTAACTAGCTCAAAGCCACAAATGTGTCCTGAATAGAACAGAAGCTCAGAATACACCTCATGCATCTTCCCTTCCCACACAATATTCACTGTCTTGTACCCAAGCTATCTAAACATGGTGCAACTGAAGACAGATCTATGCCAGGTAATATTTCCATACCACGAGAGTTATGCTTGCTACCACAACTCTTACACGTGAATTTACACGTCATCCAACACTTACTTGTGTTTGTTCTCCTTGGTCCTTGTCTCCCTCCAGTGGCAGGAGGATCAGATCTCTCTATGCTTCAAACAAGATGCACACCCACCCGCTGACTAAACTTGTACAGCTGAGCCATCCTCAAACTTTTTGTTCCCCCAATGAATGAAGCATCCCAGGAATACTCATTATTTTCCCCCAAGCATGTAACTTCACATGATTTTAATACTGATGCCTTTCCACCTCCAAATCATCACTATTCAATCAAGGTCAATCCTGTAGGATGGTTTCCTCCTATATAGTTCCAGTTTCAAGACATTAGCAAATTTCATTAGCACATTCTTGTTTCTATCCTACTTTCAGGTAATTAGTGAAAATAATAAATAAGATCAATGTCAAAAGCAGTCCCCAAGGAACTCCACTAATAACCTCCCTCCAGCTTTACAGATTCTTCCAACAGTTGCTTGTTGTTTCTTCAGTCACTCCCAACAAAGTGTTTGTAGTAATCACCCTCCCACCCCCCCTTCTCCAGCTTGCTTTTCCCACGTAGCCCCATATGGGGTCCTCTGCTGAGGAAGGGGCAGATTCAGCCTTTGTTTTGCCCACAAGGTGAGTCACATGGCTATGAAAGAGACAGAGGGAACATTGCAAGAGGGGTTGTCAGGAAGAAAATGAAAAAGCCATCCTACCTGAAAGAGACCAATTAAAAAGCCATCCATGGAAACTGATTAGAAGGATTGGCTTCTACAGCTTAGCAAAAGGAAAGCATCTCGATGGTAACTGACAGAGTTTCGGGAGGAAGAAAATTGTTTAAGCAAAAGAACAATGATGAGAAATGCCCATAGACACATTATGTCTGGAATTCGGAAAAGCTTCATAGCATGAGAGGAACATAATATACTTGCAGATAATATATTTGTGAATATATTTGCAGATAGAAGGAGGGAATCTAGAAAGATTTCATTTCAAATAGTTCCATTTATGAGATGTACAATATAATTGTTACCACTATCTGAAAACAGTGGGCACACTAACCCAGTAAGCTCCTCCTACTACTTTCAATTTTAATTTCCAAAGATCCTTGGTGCTGATTTCATTGTCTCCAGTGCAAGTCAGGAGAAGAGAGGATTTTTCAAAACCATCACTAAGTCAGGCCCTAAAGGGTAACATGCTCTTTAGTTACCATTTAAGCCAACAAGAACTGAAGGTACCAGACCTTTCACTTGCACAAGCATTCCTGGATCATTGTTTCCTTTTCACTTACATTTCGCTATGCAGAGCTTCTCAGAGCAGCTTAAGTCCTTTCTTAGACAACCAGGACATGCTGAGAATTCACTTACAATAAACAGCCTCACAAATTAATTAAAGCCCAGGCTGACCATGAGTTCAAAATGGTGTTCGGATAGAGTGCCAAAGATACTTTGTTCACTTTGTTACCTCTGTCTGCACATGAGTCTTAGCAGGAATTTTAGCCCACAAGGATGACAAGAGATAATTTGGTATTTTACTGCAGACAGGGCAATGAAAAAGCAGGAGAAAGAGAGGGAGGAGGCCTGAGTGGTGTGTGAAGGGATATTTTGAAACAAAGTCTGTTATAATGTCATTTGCATGATTCAATATTTTATTTAAAGCTAAAAATCTCATAACTACTGTGAAGACCCCACTGGTCAAAAATCAGTATTACTTCTGACATCTATGGGCACTCTGCAGTGCTCCATTTTTTGTTTTGTTGTTTTTGTTTTGCTTTTTTAAAATCAGATTGAGAAGATGCCTCTTCAAAATACGAGGCTACCTCTCTCTCATAATTTTCTCTCCATCCACCCCAAGAACATGTTCTATTTAATAGACTACAGTATCAATTCAGTCACTTAAAAATACCATTATAGATTTTTTACTTAGCTCCACTATAATTATTCTATTGTTATTGGTTCTACTGACCTTTACATCCTGCTTCATTTTTTTTTTTACAATAATGACATATAAAAAACATTAGAAAGACAAGGTTTAGTTTGTGTCAGTACCTCCAGCTGTGATACCCTTTCTGCACACCAATATCTGTCCCAACACCCAGGCACAGCTATGCAGCAGCACTTCAACAAGGATACTCCCACAGACACTTCACAACCCCCCTCTGCTTGTATGAAAGTGGAAAAAAAAAAAAACAAAAACCCAGGTTTTTGTTAAAACAAACAGATAACAAAGAAAAAAAAGCCCGTTCCACCTTTTGGAACAGATGATTGATGGTTAGGACATTCACTCAGGATCTGAGCCAGCCATGCTGAAATCCCTGCTTTACCTGTCTGTGCAGAAGCTCAGAGTTCAAGGAAGCATCCTAACTATCAGGACCCAGACTGACAGGGAACAGCAAATACTTAGTTCTTCACACAAAGTGTGAAGCAGACCCACAAGAGACAACAAGAGCACTCATCTCAGTTGAGGGTCATAATAGTTCAAAATGGTGCCTTAGTTAAGGCTAGAAGAATATATACTGCACTATTTATTACTCTGCCTCTTCTTCATTGTGACTTGGGCTGAAAAATGATGTCCCTGCAAGAGTTTCATTAGAATACCTCTAAAGGTACCATTCTGAATGCTGCAACTCACACCGCTGCTGTGGACCAAATCCATTCATCTGTAAAGAAAACAACTACAACACTAAATTAAAGCTGCAATTTCAAATTTGATAACAGACTATTGTTTGAACAGCAGTGAGTGCCTAAAACTAATGTTGAAAACTGAAAAAAAAAAAAAAAAAAAAAAAAAATTAGAGCACCTAAACATTATTTACACCACTTTTTAGTCTGCATATGACTAAAGGCAAGGGGCAATTCTGCTTTGAATTCAGAGGTGACTTAAACCTTAAAGCCTTATTCTCAATATAACAAATTTATCATGAAGCACAACAGTAGAGTCCGTCAGCAGCTAATTCACAGACATACAGATCTAAAATGAAGTATCATTTGATAGGTTGGTCTTACTAAAGAAACCACTTGAGATTAACAGCATTTGCCAGAAAATGAGAGGCATAGAGAGTTCTGGAGTTACCTCTCACCTAATAGGCTTTCCAGCACACAGTTAAATTATATAGTTAAATTATTCCTCAGAAAACAAACCAAAAGCATCCAGGCAACAAATCTGTATTTGCCATGGTATCAATCAATACTTTCATAGGTAAACACTGGCACCTGGGATATTGTACAAGACACTCCTGGCCTTTGAAACTCCAAAGTAACACAACATGGGAGAAGGCTAGGGGAATAGATGCTCATATGACACAACTTAATTGTTCAAAGCCACTAAGTGTAAGCTCTTTGGTATAAGCAAGCAACACTTCCTCCTAATGGAAGATTTATTTGCTTTCTTCCCATAAGTGGAGAATATCTAACAAAAAAAAATACCATAGCCAAATCAGGAGATTTCTACTTTTCTTTGTTTTTTCTTTAGACACACAAAGTGACAAGCCAAACAACTCATTTTAATACACAGGAAGAACCAAGTAATTTTTACTACTCAATCTATATCTGTATTAACACTTGTAAAATTCTTCCTCTCCTGTATTAAAAGTATGAGTGAATTGTTAAGGATTATTATACAAAGTCATTCAGTTTGTTAATAAGGATGCTTATGAAAGAATTAAGTACCCTACTGCTGTGTGGGAGCCAAGTAGTTTCACTGCTTTCACCCTGCCACATTTTTACCTAATAACCGTGTGACAGATGCTCTCTCCCAGGGAAAGGTAAAAAGAGGAATAAGGAAGAAGAAGAAGAAGAGAGATGTTAATGCTGTAGAAAAGAAAAAATAAAACCCAAAAAACCAACAAACAACCAGCCAAACAAAAAACCAGCACAAACTCTACAATATCTAGATGTGGAACCCACACTCCTCAGATGGTAATTCCATGCTGACCAGAAAAGTCCCAAACTCAACTTGGCAAGAGATGGGACCGCCCAAGTCCAGGGTCCCAGTGACAGCAAAAAAGTTGCAAAAACTACACTGTCCCTACTTGGGGAGGCAGGGGAAGGTGATGTCTTGATGAACAATGTTCTCCTCCATCAGGAAAATGGAATGCAGGAACAGCAGAGGGAGCCAGGACCGACAAGTGAACCCCACCCATCAAGACCAGGGGAGTGTTCTGAGGCACCATTTTATGCTGATCATGGGCAGGAATGTTGGGATGGGTCCATTGGGGTCACCTGCTCCACCCTCCTCTCCCACTGGCCCAGCCACAGCCCAGCACCTCCTGGGGGCCCTGGGTGGGCTCACACCTCTATGGCCAGGGGCTGCTTTCCCCTTGCTCCTCCCAAACCAGGACACACCCTCCATTTATGGTATATTTGGAAGAGTAACTGATTTCTGCCCCCCATCCCCTCCACCTTCAAGCACAACTTTCCAATATATCCAAGAAAAAAAATAAAAATAAAAAAAATTACTGCTTTTTAGTTCTCTTTGGAAAGAAATGACTGATTGTGAAGGAAGACAAACCAGAAATGCCACTGAAATGCCAGCTTCCAGTTTCTAACAAAATATTATTTAAAATGTTATTTTAGTCTATGCATTTGTCACTCACTGCAACATGTTCATGAGCTGAGGTCACCATAAGAATAAACTCACAACAAATTTCAAGGGAAATGGGACCAATGAAGTTATATTTGTCTCTTCTCCGAGACAAATTTCATTGGCGTTGGTGTCATGAAATAAAAGTAGGAAGTTCATGGTTGCAAAAAGTCTTTTGGCAGCAGGCTGGACGCTGGAGAGATCTTGACTCAGTTCAAGGTCATTTCATGTTCCACTTGCATGCATTCTGATGGGACATGCAAGAAATCAATTTTTTGATACAGGGGGAGTAATGCAATGAAGGAAAAAAAAAAAAAAACAAACAAAAAACCCCTGAAGTCTCTTTGTGCCACTGTTTCAAATCCCCAGAGCTTATAAAATAAGGATAATTAAATACACAAGTCTCCTGAGTATTGTGAATATTAATTAGCCCACAAATTTAGAGCATTTTGAGAATGAGAATTACTGTGTCTGTATTTACTGCTAACTTTACACATACTGAAAAACACTCCAAAGATTAATTTCTCAGATTTATAGGAGAAAACACATTATGATGTTGAATTCCAAAGTAGCAAGCCTTTCTGCTAATACAACTTTCCAGAATTATTTCAAGAAACCTGCACTGTAGGTTGCTTGTGCATCATTACAGTAGACAGGAAATCTTGAGCTCAGAAATGAAATGCAGGAGCTGCTACAAAAAGCATGAGAAGTCAAATTAAGTCTGGAATAATAATTGGAAAACTTTTCCAGGTCTGTGCAGAAAAGTGAGTTTGAGTTTTCTCACCTCACCAGCATAGCACACATAACAAGAGAACTATAAATCAGCATATTCTATTTTGAAGTGAACAAATTAAACTGTAATAAATACTGTTTACTGACTTAAGATAATTCTATGTGCATGGAATGGTTATGAGCAGATCAGTTCCTTCAACTACTTAAGTATTTGAATTGCAGCCTCACAAAACCTTAAAGGTAGGAAAGAAACCTGGAAATTAAGTTCTCCAGGCCCTGTGGCCTGGAAGGATCAATGTGAGCAGGATACTCAGGGCTGTGTCTGAATTGAGTAACACCAAGGAGATGCCACAGCCTCCTTTACGGGACAATCTGTGTATCAAGCATTCCATCCAGCTTGTATCTTCTGCAAGCTTAATGAAGGTGCTCTCTATTCCATTATCTGATGGATACATTCCCATCAAATCCTATCTACTTGTATATGTCTTCTCACCTTGTCTCAGTGATGCCACTGAGACTGTACTTCTCCAAACGTAAATGTACACTGTTTCCCACACTGCAATCATTACTGTACTGGAACTCCAAAGAGATAGTCCAGTTGTGCTGATTTCCCAGTAGAAGTATGAAAGTTTCCCCTATCATGCTGTTTTCTCTCCCTCATTATCACTCCCTTATTTGCATACATATGCTTGAGATGGGTCCACTTCATCCACCTGTGTTTTGTTGATTACAAGGTCTCTCTTCTTCCCACTTGTTCTAGTGCTGACATTTCCCTTTCCTGCAATTCCTAGTTGGAAACTCTCCTTACAAACAGAGGTTTGCACCACTTGGTCAGGTGGATCCCTTCTCTTTAGAGCAGCCCTCGGGCTTCAAAGAGGGTCCCAAGGTTGAGAAAGTTCATGAGAGTTAAAGTACTTCCTATGAAATAAGTGTCCCTTTGCAGTCAGCCATTCCATAGTATATACATATTTATTGGTGAAATAACTAATGTTGATTCTCCCTACAGAAGTGAGCAATTCTTTTTGCAGTGCCCCCCCATCTCTGAAAAAATGTATTTTGAGCATCATCTTCGAACATTGACAATAGCTAAGTTCTTACTGATTCAACTTTGTTCTGATTTACTCCATTTCTACACTAACTTCTTTCCCGGAAACTCTCCCTTCACATGAGAAACTTGAAGCTTCAGATTTTACGGTTAAATGGTTTCAACATTTATGGAAAGTAAACTCAAGAAATCCAGGTAACTAAATATATACAAAATTCAAGCAAAACCTCAGGTTTTCTTTAGTACACTCTGCTTTTGGACTACTCATCCTTCTACCCACAAAGTACCTCAGAATATGTTCTCTGATGTAATATTTCTAAACCCATCCCAGAGATCTATAATTGTACTTCTTACTTTCAGATGAGTTATGCTGTCTGATTTTCAGTAAAATTTAGACTCTTCAATAACTCTCAAAAATTAGCCTAAGATACTTTTATAACTATTATCTTTTAATGTTAGCAAGGACCATGAACTTGAGTCATTCAGCAGTCATAACTCTAACTAAAAAAAAACAACTATTCAGATAATTCCACAACAAGAAAGTTTGGACCTTGAAATTTATAGGCCAAAGCTGGACAGCAATCAATCAGCCTAGAATTACAATTTAACAATTCCTTATTCCTACAGCAAATAAGTCCCCTCATTCTGCATTTCTGCTAATATTTGACTTCCTTGTCCTATATCAAGACTCTTTCTTATTACATTTGTCCCTCAATGGTATTGCACCTGCACACCAAAATCTATTTTTGCAAATGCTAATCCAATTATTTTCTTTTTTCTAGGATGGTCTTCCATAATCAGGATTGAATTACACACAGAATAAAAGGGAAGGAAGCAGAGAAATCCCTTAGCAAGCAATTTTCCAGCCAAAGACTTATTTTGAGTTGAGCTTAACATCCAACCCACATTTAGAGACACTGTGCTCTTAAGTTAGCTGCTCAGCACTGAGAAAATAGAATATAATCTGAACAGGTAACCAATTTGCCCCACTACATGCCTTTTAAGAGAAACCACTTGACAAGAAGATTAAGATTCACAACATCCAAGGCCTTAAGGTCCATAAATAGTGCAAGTAATTTTTTAAACAGCTTCCTCTATTGCAGCAAAAAAAGGTGTCATTATGAACTTCAGTAGTGTCACAGCAGCACTGTGTGCTGAATAGTAGCCTGATTGGAGAATGTTTAAGAAGAAAACCAGGTTGATTTAATCTTCCTGTGCCAGGAGTTGAATGTTTTTCAGCACAATATACACAGTGGGTAACTGACACAATGAAATCTCCAGCTTCAAGCAGCTCAATACATTTCCAGTTGTTTTTGTGTCAATGGGCTTACTTTATAAAAACTCTTTTGGTGAAAAACTGTGAAGTCAGAACTGTATTTTGAGCCCACTGGAAATTTCTAAATGGATTTCTTTTAAATTGAATGACAATGGGATAGTCACAAAGGTTCGTTAAGTAGTATGTCTTTTCCCCTTCCATCTGCTACAATGTGCTCCTATAAACGATATTTTAACCTGTGTATCTGTCTTAACAAAAATTCAGTAGGGTTGTTTGTCTGGAAATTTTTTTGCAGAATGGGGAGTCCTCTAGGTCTTACCAGCACTGATCTCCATCACCATAAGCACCATGCAAACCACTCAGCCCCCAAGCTGAACAGCTTATATTTAAAGCCTACAAAAAAATTACCAGGGGTGGGAAAGAGGGAAAGTGACAGAGAAGCAAAACAATTTGGTTCTTTTCAGATGATCCACCAGGGTCAGAACCAAAGCCAAAACTCCATATATTCTAGTCCATGGCTCTTCTAGATCAGAGCAAGCCAGGTCCCAAGGATTAATTTTGTCTGCACTTCTTAAAGCTATACAAAGGAAAACTACTAAGCCTTGTGACATTTTTCTTCCTCCCTCCTTCCCTTTTTTCCAAATGGTACTTCACGTATCACCAGGTTTATCTTGTATGAAGTTGCCACAGTAGCTCTTTCAGATTATACACAGGAGAGAAAAAAGCTTGACACTTGCTAAACCAAAGCTGTACTGTCCAACTATGCTCAAGACAAAACCAAGAAGAGATCTTGACAGAGAATTTACTAAAAAGAAATAATCACAAGCATGCTAGATAACACATGTACAGTACCTTAGATGTGACAGAAATCCTGCAGATGCAAATACAGATGACATGCACATCTGGAAAACCACCACAGAAGCCCATGACATTTTCAGTTGGAAAAAAAAAATATAATACCAAGAGATATGATAATTCTAAAGTTTATAGGTATTTTTTATTTTTTTATAACAGTTTATAAGAGTTGCTCAGTTTTATGGAAAAAATTTACTCTGAGAAATTATAGCCACAATAGAACTCTATGGTGGTTTCATTGTAGAGGAATACCATAGATTACTGTTTTATCAATACTAACAATATACTTTATATTTTTCGTCCTTATGGCCTCCTAAAAAAAGTGTTTCTCAAACAAAATTTGTTGTTAAAATAGCAAAAACAGTGCACAAGGAAAACATACTTTAATTTCTTATTTAACATTTAATTTCTGCTTAACAGTGCAGAAATGCTCAACATAATTAGGTCACAATTAGAAACGGTTTCTTGTCTGAAGCTGCTACAGGACCAGCTATCCATTTGTTCCACAAAAGTATCAGAAAATTGGTAGGACCAGAGGTCCAAAAGCTTAGAGCTGGATAACTCTCACACCCAAATGTCTTTGAGTAAAACCAGACTTTGTGATAATTAGTTTATTTTCAATGAGCTTTTTCTCTGGAACTATTTCTTAACAGCTGTGAAACTTTCCCTGTTTCAAATGAAAACTGAATTTTCAAGGGCATGACGATGGTGAAATGTTGAAGCCAGATGTAAAAAGCAAAACTTGGATTTTTCCATTTGTCAGAGGGATGAAAACAGGACATAGGTTTGCCCATCAAAAAAAATGTCTCAACTATCTTTTAAAGATGTGGACTCCATTGTTTCATCCCCTCATTTTGCAACTTGATATATATAACTGTCTGGTGATTCTGATTGATTACTGAACTGTCATCAAGAAAAAAAACTTCATTTCAGGTCCTAATATAATCTTTTACCTGCCCTTCTTTTCTCTTGAGCAGAAAATGTTCTAGCACAGTTGGAAGATGGCACATTACAACAGAAAAGTCTCAGCTTTCTAGGGAAGAAAATGTCCATCTGCTTTCTGGAAAAATATTAACTTTTTTTGTTGTTCTTTTTCTCCATTACAGAAAAAAAGTTACTGATATATTACTCAGCTGCTGAGGGATCACTTCCAGCATTCCTCAGGACATCCTGGAGATCTCAGATGGACATTCAGCTATTGACTTGAACAGAACATTAAAAAAATGTTTGCAAAACTTGAAAATCTGGAAGGAAAATAACAAGAATGTGTTGCTTTGGGTTTTCTTTTGTTGGGTTTTTGGTTTTCATTGTTTTTTTGTTGTTTACTTCTCTCTAAGTACATATCCGCAGCTGTTCCTGAAAACTTAAAAAAAAAAACAAAAAAAAAAACCAACCCAGAAGCCCAAGACAACCAAGTTTACAATAACCAGTCTTTATACTACAAAAGAATTCCAGGGGACCTTGGGGCTATGAAAGCCTTGAAAAAACTACACAAAGGTACATAACTGCTGACACAAAACAAAACACATTGTTAGCTGAATGATTTACTAGAAATGTAAAGCTTCTAGAGGAACCCAGCAACCTTCTCACAAAAAAAATTAAGCTATTTATCTTCACACAGTTCCATACATATCAATACTTAAAAAAAAAAATAATAAAAGCATAGCATAAGCAGTGATAAAGGGAAGCAGCTTACATTTTTTTTTGCTGCTGGTCTTATTTTATTTTAGGGAGGATTTGCTATAAAGGAAGCTCCGGTGGATTATATATGGTTTCCAGACCATTTGTTGCAAACTAGATTATTAAATGAGAACTATCACTCAGAGATTAAAGAAGTATTTAAATACAATTCAGATACGGAGATGTAGATTACCAGTGCTTTAAAAAGGCACACAATGACATTTACTTTCAAATACCCCTCTTTTAAACAACAGAAATGAAAAGAGAGAATTAAATTAAAAATCAGATAAAATTTCTTTAGCCTGTGCAAGCAGCAGTTATGGCTACAGCTGTTCCCAAACATAGAATCATAGAGTTGGCTGGGTTGGAAGGGACCTCAGAGATCGAGTCCAACCCTTGATCCACTACCGCTGCAGTTACCAGACCATGGCACTGAGTGCCACATCCAGTCTCTTTTTAAATATCTCCAGGGATGGAGAATCCACCACTTCCCTGGGCAACCCATTCCAATGTCTGATCACCCTCTCAGTAAAGAAATTCTTTCTAATGTCCAACCTAAACCTCCCCTGGCACAACTTGAGACCGTGCCCTCTTGTCTTGCTGAGAGTTGCCTGCGAAAAGAGACCAACCCCCCCCTGGCTACACCCTCCTTTCAGGGAGTTGTAGAGAGTGATGAGGTCTCCTCTGAGCCTCCTCTTCTCCAGCCTGAACAGCCCCAGCTCTCTCAGCCTCTCCTTATAGGATCTGTGCTAGAGTCCCTTTACCAGCCTGGTTGCCCTCCTTTGGACCTGCTCCAGGACCTCGATATCCTTCCTGAACTGAGGGGCCCAGAACTGGACACAGGACTCGAGGTGTGGCCTCACCAGCACTGAGTACAGGGGCAGACCTTCCCTGGACCTGCTGGCCACATGCAGCAAGTCACAAGCATCCACACTTGTGTTCATGAAAGCACTCAGACAAACTGCTGTCCCACTCAGGACACTGCAGTCCAAGATAGATGACAAAACTTCCCTGACTACACCTGCCAAAGATCTTTCAATAAATCACAAATAAGTGATTTGTCTGCTTTCCAAGACAGGAGCTACGTGTCTGTGGTCAGCATGGCATGAAACTCAAGCTAATGTGGCCTACTTAGTAAAAATACATGTTGCTATGGATTGCTTCTCATGCAGGGATAAACTTGTAGGTTTTGCCTGCTCATCCAAAGTTCAGACAGTTCCAGATCAGATGTAAGCAAGTTCAAAACCAGATACAATTTTTCTAACCAATCTTTATTCCATAAAAGTACAACTTGTCATCAAATTATAACATTTCACAGAAAAACTTATTTTAACACACAGCGAGGTAGGGCTGGAAACCTACCTGTTTTGTGACTGTTTATTTACCTGCCAGCTTAACAGTAACAAGCTGGATGTGAGGACTTGGAGGTTTCAGAGCCACCTGAGCTCC
The DNA here is from genome assembly GCF_036169615.1 of Heliangelus exortis. NCBI lineage: Eukaryota > Metazoa > Chordata > Aves > Apodiformes > Trochilidae > Heliangelus > Heliangelus exortis. Next base: position 47,138,215 of record NC_092423.1, on the reverse strand, counting down.
CAGCTGCCTGACTCCAGCCTGCGCTCTCAGGGCAGCCTCCCATTCACCATGAGAACCCAGAAGCCCACAAAGCTGGTGAATAAAACCCATACAGCCCTTCTGGTTTCACTAGCAACCCCTCCTGATTAACAGCAGCAAAACTGCCAGCCCCCCATCAGCTTCACACAGCAGTAGCTGGGGATCCTGAGGAACACTCCGAGTCTCATAAGAAAAATATTGTGATATTTTAATTACACATTCTGGTAGAGAGGAACAGCTTTTAATACCAGTTTAGAATTGTCTCTGTTTTAGGATGAAATCTGGTGAATTTGGTTTGAAGGCTAGCTTTGCCAGAACAAAGTGACTTGCTCCTAATGGGATACCTCATGATTTCTGACAAAATCATTCCAGCCTGAGTCAAGAGAAACTAGCTATGAGCTACAAATCCATTCCCATATTCAAGTTATCCTCAGCATAAACTTTGCCACCAAAGGACAAAGCCTCATTCAGTAAACAAGCTTTTCATCGAAGCAGTGGTTAGGTGTGATCTAATCAAGACTAAAATGTATTCATCAAGCAAACACTTCTGTTCCTGTGCTGGGTGAGCCCAGAGGATGCAGCTGTAACTCTCAAAATCATTGCCATGTGCTGCAGGAGAACACATGCTCTGGGGCAGCAGGACATCTTGCTTCATCTTTGCTCAACAGCTAAGTTTATACAGCCTTAATCTGGACTGGATTTTCCAGTCTGAAAAAAGCCCCCAAACCAGACTGATTCAGTAAACCAGATAAAAGCAGGAGGAAAGTTTGCATCATTTTTGTAAACTTAAGGCTTTTGAAGGACTGGGACCATTATGAGAGAAAATAATTATAACCTGATGTTTACCCTAGTTATCTCTGTGTATGAATAACATTTCCTACACTTTAAGAAACACAGGCTGATTTGAGGCTGCTCTGAAACAGTGTATAAATGTTCTACATTTGCCTGTTGACTGGAACACTTGGTATCAACCCAAGAGGGGCTCTTCTGAAAAACAAGCAAGCAAGAAAAGACTAGTTGAAGACCAGCTATCCCACAGCTGATAGAGACATGGGTAAAGGGACCTTTCTACAGTGTCCAGACTTGACTGTCAGGGTCAGATATGTGGAGTCCTCTTGCATTTAGCTGGAGACAAAGACAACAAGGTCTGCTCCCTGTAGGTGGAACAAACTGCAACCTCAGTTGAGTTAGCCATGGATTCATAGCTAGTCCATCTCACACCTCGTGTAGCTCCTTGGTAAGGTAATCTCAGGGATGGCAAGGCTCCAGGTCTCCACTCCAGCAGCTTCCTCACAAACCCTACAAACTCAGAGGGATGATCTTCCAGAGACCTCGAAGCTGCCCATTATCACATCTTGAGTGCATGCAAGATAATTCACTTTGACTTTTCTTTCTGAAGCAGTGAGGTTTCAGTTATAGGGGGGGAAAAAAAAAAAATCTCATCCTGAGCTTTCCAAGCATTAAACATTAGTCAATTTTCTTTAAACCAACTTATAACAGTATAGAGATTATGGAAAAGACCTTCAAAATCACCAAGTCAAATTGTCTACCACTGCCAAGTCCATCACTAAAACATGCCCCTAAGTACCATAATACACCAGTTGCCCACAGAAAAGTAGAATAGCTTTAAGTAACATGCATAAAGAGTTGTACATTTTGCTCCATAGACTTGGTGATGATTCCAAGCTGCTGCTTTCCAGGGTCTAAGCCAAAGCTGAGTGCTTAAGAGAACTGTCCCCTTGTGGTTTGGCAAAGTGCAGCAGCCATTGCCAGTCCCAGCTCCGTGAAAATATGATCCCATCCATTCTGACAGCATGGAGCCTCTGCTGGCATCATCAATACTGAACATAGCACAGGTAACTTTTTCCCCCCCACCATAAATTAAGTGTGAACAATCTTAAATGTTTTGTGACAGCTGGCCTGAGTAGCTAGCTTGCCTGCTGCAAAAGTGAAGTTCTACCTTTCTGCCTTCAGAATTGTTTGCAGAAAAGTCATGTTTCAATGCAGTCAAGAGAAAAACCAAAACAAAACAAAAAAACCCCGACAGTTTCCAGAAAGATTATTTTTCTTTGTTGCTGAATGACATTTTATAAGTGACCCACAAAGAATTTTAATGCCTTAGATGCTCATAACACTTATCAGTGTCTTTTCTCAGATACAGAATGAAAGAGGTACTTTAGCCACCTGTCCTTGAGATGTGTGGGTTTTCTTTGCTCTCCCCTTCCTCATTTCCTCAGAGTTCAAAAAAAAAGGTAAAACCAACTATACGTGTTTGCTGCACTGGCAAGTGTCACAATTTAACAGAAAAAGTGATATCTATGGCAAATAGCATCTTCTAAGACATTTAAACACAAATGTTTAATAGGGCTTAAAAAATACAAGTCAAAGATCAAGTGGTTAAAAGGGAAAGCGATAAGTAACTTGAAACCTCACTTCAGTCTGAGCCACTCCTACTTACACTGTCAAGCCCTACCCAGCACACTGATGGCTCCTTAAAGGAATAAAAGCATGATACCTTTTTCCTTCAGCCTATTGCAAGATAAACAAACCACCATGAACAGTTCTTATTGCTGATGTTTTCGGAAAAAAAGGCCAAAATTCCTCACAAAGACAAACACAATTAAAAAAAGAATTAAAAAAGAAAAAAAATCCACCATATGTAAGTTTCCAAGCTTTATCATCAGGACAGAGGACTGGGGAGATGACTGAAAGGCTTTCCTTTTTATGGGTTATTTTTTATATACCTAATCCTCCAAATTGCATGCAGTTCAATCTATCAGCTGCCAAAGGGAATTAGTCCTATTACAGAAAAATGTAACAAATACATTTTTTCATTACAGGTCAGCTTCATTCTGAATTTCTCTGGAATAATAGCATTACCATGGAACCCTGCTTAAAATGTGGAATATTATATACTGCAGTTAGATATACAAGCTAGAACATATAACAATATATGTAACAATATATACATAGAACAACATAATGAACTTTTAAGGCTTTATATGGCTGAAAATCTTAGCTCTGCTGAGACCCCAGGCAACTTCTTCCTGTCAGACATGGTCAGCTTTTAGTGCACACAGTTACTGAACACTAAAAAAACTAGGTTACCTAGGCTAGGTTCCAAGGGAAGTAAGGATTGTGGACAGCTTTACAGAAAGGAAAATACTGGAATGAGAAACCACCAGTTTTCTTAGCCAGCATGGAAATAACTAACAGATACACTCAAGGATAAATAATCCTGTCCAAGACATTAGAAAATAGATACCTACTGATGCGGTTCTACAACCGTATTTAGGAACCTACTTTGTAGTACTACTGTCAGAAAAATTAAATGCTTTGAAACACAGCTGAAATAAAAGCATATAGTGTTGTAAAAGCATTCCCCCAGCTAAACTCCTGCTATACCACTGAATTATGCGGGTCTGGATTTAGTGGTCTCATTTTAGACTCCCAGAATTAAGAACAGAACAGTGAAAATCATCAAACGACACTGCCAGCTGAAAAAAGCTTTACTTAGTGAGCCTTTCAATTAGGCTCACTAAGCTGTAGTTTAGCTTAGTTTTCTGTAGTTTTCTCCACAGATAAACTTTAAAAACATCTCACTCAACAGCCTCATTCTCTCTCACAGATTATACAAGGATCAGCAATATTCCAAATAACAGAAAAAAGTACGTTCTGAATTTCTAGCAGCAATTAGTAATCACTGAAAGGTTCAAACTTACTGTTTTCCAAATACCATTTGCTTCTGCTTGGACTGCAAAAACACCAACAACAAACGAAACAAGATCAAAGACAGAGTTCACATTGCAGAAAACTCGAAATAACAACAGAAATATCAGAAGCAAGAAACAATAGCTAAACAATGCAAAGCCTTAAGAAAGTAACTTGGAGCAAGTCTACAAATGAGGCTTTTTGTTTATTAGTACAAACATCTTCTGGGTTTTCTCCCCCAGTAGCATTATTTCAACCCACACTGAAATGACCTTGGATTCAGAGTAGCTCACACCAGGTATGTCAACAAACCCAGACACCAAAAAAAAAAAAAATTTAAAAAAATTGCTTTGATAGCACTGTCATCAGGAGTCTTATAGCTATAAACATACCGTGTTGCTCATTTTTATATCAGAAGATCATTCAGTTGTTACCATTCAGGAGAAAACACTGCAAAAATAACTTCCTTCCCTTCTCCATACCCCAGCTTACTCACCATCTCTGTGGGCCCATAGCACAAATAGGTTGCTCTAGAATGTTTTGCAGAAAATTAGAAAGGCAGCTCTGCTCCCCTATCATTCAGCAAAGTTTCCAAAGAAGAGCTGGCTGCAGTATCAGGGCTAAGAGTGAAAAACCTCTGCCTGTGGAGGGTTCCCCTGCTCCCACAGAGCCGGCTGGAAGGTCACTACATGCTGGCACCTCCCAGCCTCTTTCAGGCAACAGCTTAAAACCACCTGTAAGAATTCTACAATTACTTTAGACCTAGGGTGTGTTCCCACCAGCTGCATTCTGAGCATTAGAAATGGGTCATGGTGGGAGTTAGGAAGTAACAAAGCAGCTTGGGGTCAATAAAATCCACCCATAGCCTTGTGAATGTGGGACAGACCTCTCAGCTGGGGGAGAAGGGGCCAAAATAGCTGTAAAAAAACGGGACTTGGAGGGGGACCTTGGGCATCTGTTAGTCAGTCTGTCAATAAAATAAAGTTACAGGTGACTGGAGCAAAGCAATTCAGGGTTTCTCTGCAGTGCTCAGTGCTGGAACACACTCACTGAGCCCAAGACCATTATAAGGTCATCAGGAGGAAGGCTTTCTCTGCAGTGCTTGTGAACATAAACAACCTTTGCAGTCCAAACACTTCAGATCCCACAGCCCTGCATCAGAGGAGCTGGGCTGAACAAAAGAAGAAGGAGAACACACACAGCTTTCTTTTCAGCTGTGAAAGAAAATAGTGGCAGTGACTCACACAGATCCTTTTCACTTTGTGTGAATACTGTAAAGAATAAGCAGAAGTTCAGTAGCAAGGGCCACGGGTCCCTAAAGCCACATCAGCCCTTGGCTGTGCTGATGCAGCTACAGAAAGAGAGAGCTCAGACCTGTGCTAGTCGTGTGGGAAATCTTGGCACACAACAAGCAAAGGGTTAAGCACAAAAGGAAAGTGCACAGAAATTGAAACATTGAGCTGACACAGGCACCCTAGAAAAATACAGACTCTTCCATGAGCCAAACATCAAATGGCCACCTTTATTTTAGTTTTTTTAGTTACAGGTGACAGGCAATTGACAGACACTTAAAGTGGTATCTTCAAAGCTCTGTTTAGTTTTGTACATCTGAACAGTTTCATGGACTGCTTTTTAATTGCTGCATCTAATGGAGGTTGGAAATTAGATGAAAAATGCTAAGCTTTGAGACAGTGGAGTCTGTTCAGATCCTATTGCTTTGCTATTTATTTCCACAGTCAAAGACAGTAATTAGTGACACTCCAGCCTGCCATGTGTATTCAGAATAATTTTCTTTAAGAAACTGCTCTTAAGAAGACAGAGTCATCTTGGATCTTAAAATACTTCATTTGCTGCTGTTTCATTAGATACCATTGGAAGGCTGGAAACCTGAAATCTACCCATAGCTGGGGCCTAATGCTGCCCCACAGAACAATATGACAAAACCCCCCTGAGTCCATTGCTTTAACTGGGGAGAACCTGGCTACTGATTTTTCATGTGCTCTATTACAGAACAGAGCTCACAATTTGATTTTGTAGGGGCCAAGGCGACTTGGCCTGGATGGACTTTCAGGATGCTACAAGCAGGAGGAAATGGAGTGAAAACAATAATTTAAGAAAATTACTAAGCATTGTTTTTCACAAAATAAAATGTAAATCAAGGTTCCTGAAAAAAAGATGCACAGAACAAGGTTCCTCAAAGCAGAAGAATGATTAAGGAACAGGGTCCCACAACTCAGCTTTCAGTCTAATGTGCACAGGGATTGCTGCCCATGTAGACATGTTGAACTAGCTTTAAATTAGATACCTAGATATATTTTGAGGACCCTTTTTCCACAGGTGAAGAACACAGGCACTTTCTGCTGACTTGTGCTTTACTATTTGACAGCCTGATAAATAGGGATCCTTTTCTTTCCCTTTTGTTCCCCCCAGGAGATGAATATTGCCTCCAAGTGAGCTGGGCTCACCTATGTGGAGAAAATTCTACGTAGACTTCAGCATCCCAAACTGCCATTTCACAGCTTCCAGGAATGGAGAAGTACTCCCTGAATCCAAAAAAACCTGAAAATCCAGGTTTTTAATTTTTATATGTAAAACTAAAAACATGAAAGTTTTTTTATAAAGTGTTTCTCATTCTAGTCTAGAAAAAATATCTGGGGTCAGTCTCAGAGTGGAATTCATGGTCCTAAAGAAAGAATTTGGTGGAGAACAGCCATGCTCTATCAAAAGTGCAGCTCTGGACAAACAAAGGAACCTGCTCAGCTCTCCCTTGAGTACCATGAAATGTCAAGCTTGCATTTTATACAAACTAATAATGAGATAAAATATTTAAATGTTTGAAGGGGAATACCAGAATTTTCAGGCAAGTATCATATTAGGACATAAGGTAGCTCATCCCTTTGTTCTGTTTCATGGATCTTGTCTCACTAAAACACACTCCTTAAAAAAACAAAAAACAACCAAACAAAAAACCCAAAACAAAACAAAACAAAACCAAAACCAACACAACAAAAAACAAAAACCACCAAAAAAACCCCACAAACAAACAAAAAAACCCCACCGAAAATAAAAAAAAAAACCCAAGGGTTTGAAGGAAAAGAACCTTCTCAGCAGGACAGGTATATTTCAGCTTTCTCTGACAGGTAAGAAAAGCAAATTAGCATCTTTCACAACCTTTTACAACCTGGATTTTATGTACAGCAACAATGATGAGCCCCTACCCCACATTTGTCACATTTGGAAAGAGGTATGTCACCATATGCATTTTCCTACTACTGTCTTTGTCTCAAGCAGCTATTCATCCAGCACATTGATTTTATACAGGGGGGCTGGCGTGGTAATCTGAGTGCCACAGTCGTGCATCCTTTGTGCACGCTACCTACCAGGCAAACTCCTCCATAAGCAGTAGCCCTTAACGTCCTAATTTCCCCTGTACTTTTTCTACACCCTTGCATTTTCAGTCTCCCCTCAGAGGTAGAGAAAGGATCCACATTGCTGTATTTCTCTTTCAAAGGTTAACTGTGAGGTAAAGCATAGCTGCAGTTCCACAGCACTGAAGGGGGGAAGGGGGGGGAACAACAGGAATAAACGAAAATAAGAGCTGGGAATAAGAGGAAATCCCTTAATCTAGTTTAGCTTGTTTCATCTTTTCTCCTGCTGCCCAAGAAGAAAGCCATCACCTTGGGGGAAAAAATAATAGTTCAATACTCCCAGTTTATTTCTGAGACAGCGAATGGGTCCCTAAGCTATTTCATGTCAACTGGGTGCCATTAGACCACTGCCAGCCAACCTGTTACTAATTTAAGGAAACGCAGGTGCAGCAATCATCAGCCAGCAGGCACCGAGGCAAGATGGGCTCACTGCTCCAGAAAGACTCTGCTGAAAAAAAACATGCATCATTTCAGGCAGTAAGATGGTAGAAAGAAACAGACTGCAAAAAGCTACCAGTCACTTTCCTCATACCTGGCTAGGTCCTTATCTCTGGGGAGACTCTGCTGTCCTCTTCTGAACACTGTGTGTCTGAAGACTGACTTGAATTAAAGCTATGATTCTGATCATAGCGGATTCTGATGAATCAGCTGATTCTGATCATTCTGAGTGAATCTGATCCTTTGTGTTTTCAGAAAAAATACCAAAACAAGAGGGCATGGTCTCAAGTTGTGCCGGGGGAGGTTTAGGTTGGACATTAGAAAGAATTTCTTTACAGAGAGGGTGATCAGGCATTGCAATGGGCTGCCCCGGGAAGTGGTGGATTCTCCGTCCCTGGAGATATTTAAAAAGAGACTGGATGTGGCACTCAGTGCCATGGTCTGGTAACTGCAGCGGTAGTGGATCAAGGGTTGGACTTGATGATCTCTGAGGTCCCTTCCAACCCAGACAATTCTATGATTCTATGATTCAGAGGCTATGGTCATTCAACATAATCCTTGACCCTGGGCTTTAGGGATTTTGTGTCCATATGCGTGTCACCCATTAAAAGCCAAGTTGAAAATAATTACTCTTAAGAGCACAAGAGCTTCTCTTTCTGCTAAAGAAAATTATGAAATCATTCCAAGCCTTCTTGCTTGAAATATTTAGACAAATGTATACCAGGGGCTGAGATCTTTCTGTAGCATCAGTGAACTATTATGAAAACGCAAGGAAACCTCTTTCTTTACATGTTTGAGGTAATGGCTTTCACCTAGTGATATTTGCAGTATAGTATCTGTCACAAGCCCTTGCGAAGCATCTATATCTACCATATCCCAGCAAGGTATTTCCAGTGCTGATCCAGTATTAACATTAAGAATCATATTCTTCTACTGCGCATAAATATGGTACCTTTCATGCATGTTCTGATTCTTCAATTCATTGGCATTTGCACTATTGAAGTTTTTTTTCTATAGTTTTGAGGATAGAATATTTCTTGTTACTTTGCTGAAAGCTGAGGTTGTCACAATTATACATCTCCAGGATCTGGGGCTTTAAGAAAATTGTTATTGGGATACTAAGAGATGCTGGATAAAAACTGTCTCCATCATCTTTGCATTTCCTCCAGTGTCACCAGTGTGATTTTGGTATTCACAATTAATTTTTGGCCCTGGAACTGGACTTTCCTTGCCAATCTGAAGCAAACCAAAATCATGAGGAAACAGCCACCAATGCAATGCAGAATGTCTGATTATCTTGACAGTAATAAATTTAAGAACAAACTCTTATCATTTATAAACTATATATACTGTAACCATTTTACAGTAAATTACGTTACTTTCCCTGGGGAGTGGTATGGACCCCTCAGCACTATTTAAACATTATTTTTGCAGTGCAATTGTTCAATTTCTCAAGACACATCAAGTGCAGCAAATCTACATGTAGAGGAAGCCATATATATATAAATATATATATATATATGTATATACACACATATCCACACTTTTTTTATCAAACATCAGTGTTATAAAACTTCTTAAAAAGCACAGCAGAAGCCTGTCAGTCAAATAGCTGAAAAAGACAGATTCTGATATTTCCCCCTCACTAAGTCTGAATACATTACTTTGAGACAAAAATAATAATGCCTTTTTTGGTTCATGTTTTATGCAAAAATCAGTTTTAGTAGATTAGAGTGTTTTATCTAAGAAGTAGATTTATTGAAGTAACTACATTCTCTTCCTAGCTTCTAGATTTAAATAACCTTGTGCGAATAACTTAACCTTTTTATATCCCCCTTAAAATACTGGAAGGGAAAAAACAATATCCACATCCAGGAGACATTCAGAAAGCCTCAGGTGGAAAGATTACATATATATTTATCTGAGGTTCAGTTTGATCTCACAGATACTAACAGGGCATAATCATGTGTGAATTTTGGAAACAGCTGATGTGCCTATCTATCAGTTGGCTACTTCCATTACAACTGTGACTCTGTAATTAATCCCATGATTGCTCCTCATATGCCATCCAAAAATGTTCTAAACCAAGCCAGAGGATTTTGCACTGAAGTGGATTAGGAGAGCCCATGTTAAAGCAGCTTTAATTCAGGGACAATAGCAAGGAGGCAATGACCATGACAGCCATTACTCAAGTTGTCATGAGGTTATGCCCTTTGGTTCAGTACAAAATACAATACACTTGCAAGCAAGCAAGGATTTTCTTTCCTTTTTTTCAGTGCCAGTGTTCATGAATACTTAATAGGAAAGACTGTGCATCTCTCTTTATACCATTAAGCAAGGATTAATGTTTTTAAAGAATATGCATTTCCACTGGGAGGGGAAAAAAAACAAAGCAAAAAAAACCCCACAAACCCCCCACACACACACACAAAAACCCACCAAAAAACCCTAAGAAAAACCACCAAAAAAACAAACGAAGCAAAAAAACCACACAAAAAAACCTCTTCCACTAGCATGAGCTCTTTTAGTACCTTTTCATGCGATCACCACTGCTTGTACAACCAAGCTTCCCAGTTGATTGAGAAAAGGAACAGAACCTGTGCCTGCCATTCCTGTTGTCCAGCTAAATTCTTGTCAGACTGCTGGTGGCACATGCTCAGGTCTGAATCTGACTGTTCACCTACATGGGAGTTGAATCCCACTGTCCATTTGTGGACTTATTGAGAAGGAAAAATTGGTGCAGTACACAAGTAATACAAACACAAAAAGATGTCCAGAGCAGGAAACATCATTTAGCTTTAAGAATGCACAATATTTTGCAAAGTAGAGCTGTGAACACCATAAAAATTCATGCTAGTAATATCTGAAACAAAGAAGCTTTACAGGTAACAGTAAAACAAAAAATAAGTTTTCAGCATCTTTCATTTCTGTGTCAGAACATACAAGTCAAAATAGCTGACATCAGCCTGAACTTTTTGAAAGGGTAACTGGTTTAATTACATTGATATTTAAAAACTTTCTGAAGAATAATATACACAATTACTTTGACGACTACACGACACAATATTACTTTCTTCCTCTACCAAAATATATATGTCAAGGACAGTATAAGACAACAGCTTCACTTTCCTTAACCCTCTTATTTTAGAGTTTCTAAACCTTAATGTTAAGAGGTCCTGATGTTCACACTGTGCTATCAGTTTAACATACAGGAAAGTCACATTGTAAAAATGTAAACTGTAAAAGAAGTCACATGTAAAAATGACTTTGATACTCATTTTCCTCTTTCATCTCTTCCTGCTGAAGAGTAAAAAGTAGTTGCTGTCTCTTTCACAGAATGGCATAGTGACTTTCTGTGTCAGCGAGTCCCAACTCTTAATGTTTTACACTTGTAAGAGTAAAAAAATGTTCAACATGCTGGCCTTGCAGTAATTCATGGAGGCAAGTGCTGCATTGGTCCTGTAGCTGATATACAACTCAAAGGCCAACCTTTTCAGACAGCTTTTAATTCCAGATGATTCTGGTTCTAAATAACTATATTCTGGTTTGCCATAGTGGCAAAAAAAGTGGAAATCTACCCAAATTCAGTCACTGTAGGTGCTCATTGCCCTGGAAAATCAGATAATCTTCTGTCAAGGTCACACACAGCACTGAGTAGCAGAAATTAAAATGAGAGCATTCTTTTTGCATGCTTTTGCATCCAAGTATTTTCTTTACAACCCAGAGGCTTAAAATCTATAGCCTCCTCCCCTCTATAGTTGGAGAAATAAAACCAGTACTTTCTGCCATACAAGATTTCTTGAAACTATCCACTAATCCTTCTTCATGTTTACCCTTACATGAGAAATAGCCAGTACTTGAGAGATTTAGTTCAAGAATTCTGAGTTTTCCTGCAGTGAAGGAGTGCAGTTCTTCCAATGATGAACTCAAAAGTATTCAATAGAGTTCATGTGTCCTTTTAGGTAACAGTGACAGAAGGTGGCAAAGCCTGGGCCAGTAGTAGGCCACTACATCCTCCAAAGGAACAGCAGCATGGTAGTGGAGTGGACCTGAGTCCACAGAGTGGACCTGAGTAAAAACTGCTTTGGGCAAACAGAAAGCATGCAGAAAAAATGAAATATTGTTTCAGCTTTTGTATGCATGATTTGTAGGAGAAGTTTACATTAATGCAAGGGAAAGAATATTGAGTGAAATAGAAAACATCCATGTGCAGTCAAAGTGAAAAGTTACAATAGATGTGAAAAGTTTGCTTTGTTTTGGGGTTATGTGACCATTTTGCTTATTGATTCTCACCACTTTTTACCTGCATTAAGGTTTTTAAAAACTCAAAAGCTGTTTTGAAACAAAAAGTTTAAAAGGATTTAAAAAAAAAAAACCCACCCCACTTTCATGGAAATTAAAGAATTCAGATTTACAAATTCAGTAACTATAACATTCCACTACAAGCATCTTTTCTCCTCACCAAAACCATTTGCTGGGTTTGATCTGATTTGACAAGTGATATTTGTATGCCTCCCCACAATTCCAGGAGTGAGTGCATTTACCCTCTGTCAGACTAATTCTGATGGGCGTTACCAGAGGGTGAGGATGCCTGCACACCTCAAGGACCTTTGTTTTAGCTTTGAGGAAGAGCAGTTTCTATGGAAACCGAGTCAGGGTCCCAGCCCAGCTGGTCTAGGTGGCACCACAGGTCCCCATCCCTATCCAAACTCCGGCAGTTCCTGGCGGTGGCCAAGATGCTGCGCTGTTCTCAGGCAGTTTTTTTGCATCAATAACTAGAGAGCTCTGTAAAGATTGAAGCTCAGGCAGTGAATCTAAGGTCAAGTCTAAAAAAGCCACTACCACACAGATGTGTGCATCTTAAACTCAAGAGCAGCATCTGGGTAGTCTTGGAATAGGAACACAAAGAGGTGATCCAGAGCTCTCCTTAGTCCACACAAATGTTCAACAGGTATTGGTGAGCTTAAAGAAAGCACTTTGGGTTTGGGTTTTGTTGTTGTTGCTTAACTTTCAGTGGGTTTCTATATGTTTGTGGATTTGCTGTTTGGCTTTGGGTCTTTTCAAAACGCACCAGCATTTTGTCTGCTCTCCTCCTCCATGGGAGTTAACGGAGTCTATTCTGGCACACATACGAGCTTTCTGTTTCAAAACAAAAGCTTTTCTTCTGACTCTGATATGATTTTTTTCCTCCATGCTGTGGCCAGTCTCTGTCCAGGTCCCCTGATGTAGCCTTGGCAAAGTGCTCAGCTCTGTAGGAGCCATGCCTGCATGCATAGCATCCCCTGCACAGCAGGGTTTCTGCAGCATAGCAGCCAGCTGGGCAAATGCATTAGATCCTATTAATTTCTGGATTTGCCAAAGGTTAACAGAGGCAGAAGCAAGAAAGAGACTGGACCAAAGTGGAAACAATGGAAGGTGCTCTGCCAAGTGTAGCTTCAGCAATAACTGAGTTAGAAAACAGCTTCAGCCATTGGCCTCAGACACAATATGCAGCTCATCCCTGGAGCTAAAAAACAGGGGGGGAGAGGGAGAAGGGTGTTGATAATTATCTGTCTCATCAGACTGGATTCATTTCCTGAACTCAGGGCCAAAAAATCTGAGAGGATTCAAGTTGGCCACTAAACCCAGAGAACTGTGACAGTTTGCACCCATCAAAAATTTGGTCATAGATTGTTTCTGGTTTGCCATATCTCTGCCTGCAGAGAAGTGTCTGCTGTGGTATGAGTGATGAATGTATATATCTGCAGGATGGGCAGAAATCCAGTCACTCAGCACTGGACAAGGAAGGGAAGAAAAAGAACATTTCAATTTAATTTATGCTTACTGGCTTTGAAAATATTTGTATTTAAATAATTATAGTTTTATTTAATAATACAGCTTCATAATTACAACTTTTTAAACAATGCATTTATTCTCCAGAGAATCAGAAAAATGTGCATGTAAATCAAACTACATTTATAGAATATCCAGACACATTTCTAAAAAGGCAAGCAGAGGGAGATATTTGCGGATTTTTTTCTTAAATGCTTAGCACAGAGGCAGCAACAAATCATTTATGTACTTTGTGTAACAATAATAATTAGCTCTTATGTAACCCAGCATAGAAACCTGCATGGATACTGGCACAGCAAATTAATCAGTTCCTTGTCTAGATGAGATAAAGATCCAGCATGCAAAGTCTGTGGCCAGCTCAGAAATCTTTCTATGATTGCATCTACAAAGTGGGACTCAGGTCCTGGTGTGGGGCTGGTGAAAATGCCCTGCCTTGTTCTGATGATGTATTAAGTTAAAAGTCAAAAGGTTTCCAACATTTAGGGAAGGAATCCAGGTGTGTCAGTCTGAGCCTCTCTCTTGTGTAACTCCCCACAGAGGATGAAGACTGCAGAAGACTCCACACACCTGCCAGACAAGTGTGCACCTCCTGTTACAGGAAGACTGAAGAAGGTATCGTGGGAAATCTTTGCAGAAGCACTTCTTGAAAGTTTAGGTGCCAAGCAGTTTTTGCCTGACAGCGCAGACATCACAGTTATGTGAGGTCCCCCAGATTACTTTCAATAAAGATATTTCTTACTTTACAGAGTGCTCTCTTGCTTTAACCTGAGCACGATTACTTCTGAAAGTGCTTTGCAATGCTCTTGCACAATACCCAGAAGAAAAATGGGCCCAAGACTACAAGCCCCTCTCATACCACAAAGCCTGTGCTCAATAATCGAGTGGATACCACTCAATACTCCTGCTGGAAATATAGGAGGTCCATAAAAGGTTTTGTTAACAGTCATCTAAAATCCAGCAACATTTACAACCCAAAATGCCTCCCTCATAACAAGTGTCTCTGTGCCTCAGTCCATATTTCTTTAGGACCCGTTTGACCTTATGCTATAACAGATGGCAAATTGCATTTCTCTTCCTCCAGCACTATGGCACCAGGGAGCCCTGGAGAGAGACATAGCAAAATGACCAGGGCCCACCCTGAATCAGTGCTAGTAAACCCAGATGGACCCAGACTGTCTCTGTAGGTAGGTACACAGAGAATGCTAGCATACGTGAATTATCTTAGATTTTTCTGTTACTTAGATGATCCTAATCCATAGTAATTCCAGATGATGGAGCCCTTTCTGCCTACTCAAAATCTTATATTAGGTTAAGCTTGACAAGCCATTATTAGCCCCAGAACTGAGCCCACTTTGGAGCCCCATCAATACTGAACACTACAGAAATTCATGCACCTAACAGGTGGTGCTCCCCTGTCCATCCCATCTGTTAAAACATTTATTTGCGTGTTCTCTCTTTCCATTCCTACAATCACACTGTTTCCTGCTCATTTGTTGAAACAATTTTTTCCATATAACATCAGCAACACTTGTTGCTTTTGGAGAAAGTGTTAACTGCTTTGGTTTTTGGTTGGTAAGTCTACATGACCTTTATATCAAAATAATTCCTATTTGAAGACAGAAAAAAATATTTCCTATACTAAAGAGAATATTGGACATTCCTTCTCTCTGGTCCAGCTGAGCTGTCCTTTTTCCAGAAACAAGAAAGAAAGGATCCATGCAATGCAGATATTTTTTTCTCTCTTCCTTTCTTTTCGCATTTTTACCTATAGAGATATTTCTCTTTTGTGCTCTTTTTTTTTTTTAAATACTGAAGAATAGTTTCCACTCTCAGCAAGGCTAATGCTGGCAGTAAAAGCCCATATTAACGGACCCCTGACTGTTCCATCCTTTTCCTAGTCAAAAGGCAGTATTTGCCAGAAAATTCATGAACTTTCTACAACATGCTCTTATTGAACCAGAGACTGCTGGCACTATCAGAGCATGGGGACTTTGGATAACTGATTTAAAATTAATTTTCGCACTTCATCATATCCCCGCTAGCTGAGCAGTGTTGGATTGTTCAGATCAGCCTGTCTCTCCAATCTCATGGCAGCAAAAAAAAAGCCACATTGATCTATTTCTACCTCTATGATAGTACCAAAGATCTTTTCACATGCCAAATTATATTTTATGACTCCTTACTTGAGCACCTGTGCCTATGCCTTGGCCTGAAACTCTGAAGAAAAATGTGCCTTTGTGCCTGCAATTATTTAGTGTATGACTGACCCACCAAACAATTGCTCTCTTACATTTGTGCATCATGACGTGGCAAGCTTGGCATTTGAAAGCAATTTGGGTACTCAGTGAACCACAGTACACTGTCTGCCAGCTCATGCATAGCACAGGTAGTGTGTCAAATTATACATTACAGCTACCCATGGTACCTCTCATTTATAACATCACATTGCATTATGTCAGGTTACACTGTGTCAAGCAACATCATTTTCTCTAAAGGAAACTCATGTCAGACAGAATTGCAATGATAACTTCCATTCTTTTTTATTTTATTTAATATGAATGGGCCATCTGTAATAATATCAGGGACCTTCCCTTCCATCTCTGAGGACCTCTCAGAGATTTTTGTTTTCTGTATACAAATGCTAGAATCAAATATGGAATTTCTCATCTCAAAATGCATGCTGCCAGTTTAATAAGGGCCCTGCCATCCAGTCCTTCAGGAACGTCTCCTGAAAGAGCATGAATGCAAAAAGCTACTTTACTATTTCAAATCAATAATATTAATGTTTTCTGTTGTATTCTGCATCCCTGTCTCATCCAGGTGGATTACAGTACTTAGAATACATAAGCTTTTCAAGAGACCAGCCTGAAACAAAGGTTAGCTTGAAAATATGTTGGGGCAGCTGCCCTGCTTGCTGGTTCACTCAATTTACTTTGGAGGATTGTGGAATATTTACATACTGTCAGAAGCCACTAGAGGTGTGGATTTGATCACAGATCTGAGAACTAGTTTGTGCCTCCCTACATACTGCTGTTTTCCATGGTTAGTTACCTTGTTAGTTATTCTGTTCCCAACACCCTTGTTAGATTTTCTGGACACCGGATAAGGGATGAGTTTTCTGCTGGGCATAATGAGGTGTAATCTGGGTACCTGACATACAGTAATGCACTAACTTTGTATTGCTGGAGGTATGAAATTATGGCTATATGTCCACATATATGCATATGTTGATTGAAGCAGGCATCTGCCCCAACTAACCATGCACATAATCCATTTTTTTTCTCCATCGTTGCATGTTACACCTGCATCCAGTCTGTACTTATCCTTAAACTGAAGGACTCACTGTTATAAAGGAGAGGAAGCACAGCTCCAATACAGCTTTCTCCACAAGGTCTCTCTTTTCTTGAAGTTCTATGATATAACACCTTAATTTGATGCAACTCAAAAAAGGTACAAGAACCCTGTTCTAAAAGCAGTTGTCTTCACCAATGAAGGGGAACCCCAAAGCTTCATAAGAGCTCAATAGCTGGCATCCCCTCTCCTCCATGTTGCACACCAGTCATCCTAGCCTGAGCACCTGGGCAGTGTGTTACACGGGAGAAATCCAAGAGAAAATGAGAGTGATGCAATTAACTGTATTTAAGAGAAATATCAACTTAATCTCCAACAAAGTCTCGCACTGAGTTCTGCTACATTAATTTCACACATAATTGCCAAAAAGCCTCAGACTTTATGCTTAGTATGCTTATCATACTGACAACTCAATAAATCTCCTACTTATAATATTTTCCAGTAATACATAAATTTTATCCCTTATGAAAACATACTGTGAAGAAACAGAGGTTACCGCTGTTTTTATCTAATTGTAATAGGACACGGCATTCAAGTGAAAAATGCAGTTTGTTACAGCACAGATATTAAATAGTTGCAGTGTTCAAAAGGAATATATATTCTGTACAAATTTCATTCTACAAAATTCATTCCTTAATTAAAGTCCTGTTGCTTGTTCATCCAGCCAATATAATGATTTATGTTAGAACACGCACAAAAAAAAAAGAAAAAAAAAAAAAGCAAGCAGCATTCCTACTGAACATCAGGAATAGCTAAAGGATAGCTAAAAAGACTAGGAAGTATGTAAGCTGTGATCATATGGTTCAACAAGGATGCATATTTGTGGTACCAGTTTTACTACCTATCACCTGAGAGTAGTAGATTAAATGCATTCTCTGTTCACAGAAATCACTCCTTATCTAAGAAAGTGTCCCAGGGATAGAAGAAGAAGAAAAATTAAAACATTTTTTATAGCTCTAACCAGTGAATATTTGGTGGGCACAAAAGCTACATCTATGTTTTACAAACAAAGGATGAAATATGTCTTCCTTTATATATATATGTGTGTATATATATGCACAGGGACCCTGCTGCAATCAAGAGCACAGGATATCTATCACTTGGAGAGCTTCACTATAAAGTCCAAATTTGAAATTACAGAATTTAAGCAAGAGTTTAAAAACTCTTAAAGTTAAGAAAATTAAAACAAGAGTTATGGTCAGAAAGATCAGATTTGGAAGATGAAAGTGAAAACTTGAACTGTGCATTTGGTTGTTCATCTAAAAGGTTTTCTACACAACCACAAGGACAGGCTTAAAAGCAGCATGCTTACAGAACAAGAGATGAACTGCTCCCCAGCTTAAGAAGGCTTTAAGTAACTAGATAAATAAGAGGACAATTTCAGACAGACTCTCAAAATGCACCAAACATTTGGGGGTGCTTGCTCTACCAAGTCTCAACACGTGTGTCAGGAAACCACAGGCTTGTGAAAACTGAATTCACCTATCCAGATGACTGGAAAACACTTATGTCTACTTTCACATGCCAAATCATTTTTGTGGAATGCTGTGCAGAGTGGCTCAAAGAGGTTGTTAGTGGTAAGTATTTGTGTGAAGACTGCACTCTGGATACCAGTTTTAAGATGCACAGCACCCATGATAATCAGAACTTAAACCAACCATCATCCTCATATATTTTTATAGAACACACTAACCAAAAAAAGTCAACCTAGAGTTTCAGGTTTGATATCCTACCTTAGCAGATACTTAAAAAGACATGATAAAGTATTTTCTGTTTTAAAAATTAACATCACCTCTGCTTCTCCAGCATTAGGATGGAAGTGATACCTCACCTCTCTAGGCCCTCATGAGTGCTAACCCAAAATACTCATGAGCATTTAGACACAAGCCTCAAAACCCTTGAGAGGTCCCCAGGAAGAAGAAGAAGAAGTCATTATATGCTGGGAGTGGGGTTTGGGTGGCCCACTCCAAACACAATCCTAAAGCCCCCCCATGGGCCTAATTGAAGGCAATATCGGAAAAAAAAAAAAAAAAAAAAAAAAAAAAAAAGGAGCTATGTGACAAACAAAATCTGTGGAAAAGGATTACTCGCCAAAAGAAAAAAATATTTGCAGATGCTGAGCAGCAACCTTACAGCCTTAACTCTCGGAATCTGTGCCTACTTTGCTGCTTCAGTGTGAAGAATGAAATTTTTTAAGTCTCTTAACCCCTCCCACTTCATTTCAGAGAGGGTAAAGAAAAGATGGCATTCCCTGCTGTGATCCACAAGGCAGGGAATGCAGCCCCACCATACCTGAGCAGCACCATGTCAGGCTGTCGAGGGGTTCCTTTAGAGGTCCCCAGTGCAGCAAGGGGGAGAGCTGAGCTCCAGCAGAGCAGATGAGGCTTTAGGCACAGGCTGGACCCCCCAAAGCCAGCACTACAGAACCAGCCTAGGTCCACCCAGAGCACAGCCCTAAGGAAGGAAGCAATAGCTCCAGCTGAGCTGAAGTGGAGCCTCTTGGTTACTGGCAGGGAGGCCCCAGGTGTGTTCTTTCAGTGCTGTTTCTTCAGGTTTTTTGTGCCACTAAGGATTTTGATTTCTTAAATCAAAGATCTGGGGAGAAGGGGGAGGATGGTTCGTTTTCGCACGGGGGCAAAACAATTTGTTTCCTCCAAATTGCACTCTGAGGAATGGCTGGCTCACCTTCACCTGCAGCTTTCCTCACAAAAATATTAAGCCTGAGACAGAGAGACAGCACGAAGAATTGCAGCCTGAAGGATTAAAATCATAAAGAGCGGACAACAGTCTGAGAAGAAGAAGTCTTTAGCCAAGTATCACAAACAGCTGCTCCTGTGGCATTCAAATAAGGGAATAGATTAATTTCTCCGAGGAGGGTTATGCAAAAGAACATCTTTCATAGCATCACACTGCTAAACGAACCTCGTTTCAATGCTGCTTGCACCAGTGTGGCTTTGATGTAATGCCACTGCTCCTGATTTATTCCAGTTCAAGGGGAAAATGAACCCATCCGTGTGTGTCTGGACCTTTTTGTTATTGAACCCTACCAGAAAATACATCAAAAACGTCAGGACCATATCATCTTGTCAGCTTTACTTCTCAAAAGCTTACAGCTCAACAAAACTCTGTCTTCTTTCTTTCTTTTTTTTTTTCCTTTTAAAAAAACTTTTTTTTTCTTTTTTTTTCATTTCTTTTATTTTCTCCAGAGCTTGACTCTTTTCTGATCCCCTCGGCAGCTTCCGTGATGCATCCCAGTCTGTGCAAGGCTGCTGTTGTACTAATAAAAAAACCCATAAAACTGGAGTCCCCCTGATGCCTTGTTTGGTGGATGCAGCAATGGAAACAAGCATTGGAAATGTATGGGTTTGGTTGCTTGCATCTCCTGCCACTCTCCCTCAGCCACTCCAGCAGAAATGACCATGGGACAACATTTACACCATGAAGCCCCTCTGGCAAAAGTCAGATCATTCCTCACTCAGTCAGGTCAAAAAGCAAGGGATCCATTTATGACAAAATAGGTCTGCAGCAGCTATGCCCTTGCCACTGAGCACCATCAAAACTCCAGCACAGCTTCTTTGCAGAGAGGAGAGGGGCCAAATTTTTACTTTTTATAGCTTTCCTAGTAGAATTTGAATTTAAGATTGAGCTGGGATGTCTGGGGAGAAAAGCTAGCAAGGAAAAATCTGGACAGTGTCTGAAACAGAGCAAGAACGTGGTTATGAATATATGTCTACAAGCTTGTAGCTGTATAGGTTTTTCTTATTTTGTTGTTTCTTTACCCTCAAACAATTTTTTTAATAATGTCTCTTGAAAAAGTGTAGTTAAAAATAAAATTGTAATAAAAACAAATATAGCTATGTTATCTTCTTAAGGATATATTGGATTTATTCAGCAACAACATAAAAAATTGCTAGCGTCCCCAACTCCATGTCATCCTTAAAGGTCATTTTGACTTTGATGCTTGGGGAAAAAAAAAAGGAGGAAGGTAGTATTATCTACTAAAACTTTATTTCTGTGATCTTAAAATTTTACCTTTTATTGCTATGATCTACAAATGGATACAGGTTTCTATA
Source organism: Heliangelus exortis (assembly GCF_036169615.1). Lineage (NCBI taxonomy): Eukaryota > Metazoa > Chordata > Aves > Apodiformes > Trochilidae > Heliangelus > Heliangelus exortis. Next base: position 47,117,364 of record NC_092423.1, on the reverse strand, counting down.
TAATGAACTAGAATTTCAGCAAATTTAAAATAGTCCATTGAGCTGAACTGAGCTGTGCCAATTTATGCCTACTACTGAAGTTCTGGCCCACTATTCATAACTATTTCAGTAATTTCTAACTAGCTTGATACATTCTTCCCCTGTTAATCCCCATTTCTGTAATGAGCAGCATACCAGAAAGAGTTGAAACTCCATTCAACCTCACCACATTTTCCCTAAAATTTTTAGCAACGTGAAATAATAGCATGAACCCAGGACACCTTCACTTTACCTTGAGGTCTAATAGCTTGAGCTATGTAGCTGCTTAGAATATGGCACTTGTAGAAAGGCTACAGTCAACATCTGACATAATTTTTGACTTTTAGCCTGGTCACACTGTAACAATTGCACAGCCTAGTGGGATATTTCATATATAATTGGCAGGCTCCTGATTTTCACGGGGAGAGGTACACTGGAGAAATGCTTCAGACTTTTTGCTCTAAAGAGCTACTTTAATGTCACACATCTTGATGCTCTGATATTCCTGTCTTCCTGACCCAGTATTTATACTAGCCTTACCACAAGAGTATTTGAGCCTATACTTTGTTTTATTGCTTGCTTATTGTTTGGCATGGAGCAAATCTGCCATACCCAGCCTAGCCACACGGTATCTTAAATACCATGCAAAACAGAACAAGTTATCTCAGATCTGTATATACTTGCCAGAGTTGATATATTCACTCGTACTGTTAGGCCAACATTTATAAGAACAATTTATATTCTATTGCATATCTATTATTATAAGATTATGATCTAGCAGTGCCTGGAGGTCTCAGAAGGGGCTGGCTCATCATGCACATAGTGAGAGACAGTTTTATACTCCTGGAGAAACCATCCAAAATGAATCTGGGTTATTTAAGCAGCTGCAGCATACCTTCTAATTTCAGCCTCTGGACTTGCACCAGACGTCATTTGGAGACACAGAGTGTGAGATGGCAGAAGATCATTTCCCAACAGTGATATTAGCTCATGTTTCCAAGGCAGTTCTTCGTGCCTCCCAGACTAAGCGTTTTTAATGACTGTCCCAGGAAAATAAATGGACCATAAGCAGAAATAAGACAGGTTTCAACTGAACAAGGAAATTGTACGTGAGTTTGAAGTCATTTGAGACCCAGATGGAACTAAGGGTTTAGGAATATGTCTCTGATCCATGTTTGTAGCTAGGTAATTGAAACTGTAATTCTGCTGAGTTTCAGTACTCCGTCATCATCTACATTTAATTTCACCCTCCAGGGTGCTCACTGCAGTGCTAAAAATCCATACTAATAGGAGACTTTACAGACAGTACACTATAGCTGAATGAGAGACCCCAGAGCTGAAACCACAGAGGACTTTTGGAGAAGGAAAGAGAGCAATGGATAAGCTTGTGCTACACCTATGTCACTCACTGATTTCTGCAAAAGACATGGTCTGCCTTAACTCTGCTTTTTTCCCAAACCAAGGAGATGCTGCCCTGCTCTGCAGACTGGATGTTGCAGATGTGTGTGTCAGAATGAGACACACTTCTTTAAGAGGGCAGTGTTAATATGTGTCCTTAGCACTGCTAAACACGTGCAACAAAACATTGGACTCTTTCTCCTTTTGTCTTTGATGCTAGACCATAAAAATATGCTAACATTAGGATTTTATAAGGTTTAGGATTATATTAGGATTATAGATACATACGATAATTGGTTTGTCTGTAGTGTCTAGAGGTCCCTTCCAACTCTGACAATTCTGTGACTCTTTCTTACTGTAATTATATACAAATAGGCTAATATTAGAGAACAATTAGAGAATAATTGTAGGCTAGCACATATTTCTGCATGAAACTTCATCCTGATATGCCAGAGGTCATTTTCATAGCATGCAACAGTTGCTGTTCCTGTTGCCTACATAGATGGTACACACTAGTGTGAATGGCTTCTTGTTCCACCCTTTCGACAAGTATTCAGGGCAAAAGAACATGATCAAAAGCATGCCCCTTCTCTCCTGGACATTCAGCCTGTTTCTCTACTCAGCCTTTGACCTCTACTGACAGCCTTCTGACTTATGTACTAGAAAACATCAACAGCATGAGTAGCGTATTGGCAAAATAATGGTCTGTGTATGTACGCCACATATGAAAATATTTTTCCACTGCTGAAGGAAGAGGCAGACCAGCCTGTAGACAGCAACATGAGAGGAAGAGAACCGTCCACTGAAAAAATCCAGCAAGAGCTAATAAACTTCCCACAAAAAGTAGTTGCACTTAGTAAAGGTGTCAGCATGCTAACAGAATCATAGAATCATAGAGCTGGCTGGGTTGGAAGGGACCTCAGAGATCATCAAGTCCAACCCTTGATCCACTACCACTGCAGTTACCAGACCATGGCACTGAGTGCCACATCCAGTCTCTTTTTAAATATCTCCAGGGATGGAGAATCCACTACTTCCCAGGGCAGCCCATTCCAATGCCTGATCAACCTCTCAGTAAAGAAATTCTTTCTAATGTCCAACCTAAACATCCCCTGGCACAACTTGAGACCGTGCCCTCTTGTCTTGCTGAGAGTTGCCTGGGAAAAGAGACCAACCCCCACCTGGCTACCCCCTCCTTTCAGGGAGTTGTAGAGAGTGATGAGGTCTCCTCTGAGCCTCCTCTTCTCCAGGCTGAACAGCCCCAGCTCCCTCAGCCTCACCTCATAGGATCTGTCCTGGAGTCCCTTCACCAGCCTGGTTGCCCTCCTTTGGACCTGCTCCAGGACCTCAATCTCCTTCCTAAACTGAGGGGCCCAGAACTGGACACAGGACTCGAGGTGTGGCCTCACCAGCGCTGAGTACAGGGGCAAAATGCTTTGTGTTAGTGCAGGAGTGAATGTCAACAACTGTTCTTTTGTAAATCTCTCCACAGAAATCCCCAGAGGTATTAGGAATCTGTAACATAAACCTGTCCTAAAATGAAAACTTTCATCCTCTTGTTGTAAAGCTTTCCTCAGTTTCAACCATGGCAGAGAACAATGGCTGCCTTCCACAGCTGCTGTTTTTCCAGACTCTTAACAACACTTCAGTCAAACCTAATCCACATCTCACTTGCTCAAGGCACACAAAATAGACATTCTTTGGAGTCACAAAAAAGTTTTGGCAATGATATTGCTGAGTTGGAAGCAGACTAGTAAATTCAATAAGTGTAAGAAATGCACAAATGTTGTCTGAAAGGTTTAAAATAAAACTAACAGATCCCAAACCTCTTCTTACAATCTAGGTATCTCACATGCATGTAGAAACCAAGCATAAAAATGCAACAACAGTAATTTTGCTTTATATTTACTCTGCTACCTACTCAGTCATTCACATGCTCAGTGTGCACACATTTTTTAAGAGCTTGCCCTCAGTCTAGTCTTAATTGTCTCATTTTGCATTTAAGAGCTCAAAAAGATTTTATGGGCCATTCAGCAATTCCAGGAACTGTATTCTGAAGGAGAAATTAGAGCCCTGCTGCAGCCAAAGGGAGTTTTGCCATGGACTCCTGTATCTCAGGCCGGGCACTCAGTGTGAGCTACACTAAGGCTGCAGTTATTGCACTGGCAATTTGTAGCTACAGACATGGAATCTGGTGGGTAAAACAGAGCAGTAAGTGCCAAAAGACACAATTTCAGTTGTTTTTCAACTGTGTCCTACCCCCTGTCTAAATACTGGTCTATGAGACACTGCATTACCAAAGTCATTAGCAAGTAATTTTATTTCCATTATATCCACATTTTCATCCAGAAATAAAGGAGAAAGGTAATCAGATCTCTTGCTCACCTACGCACACTGCATGTTAATGCAGCTGGGGTTTTTTTGCCTTTGGTTGCCTTCTTTAATGCTAGAAGAAACACTCTGGCACTTATTAATAGACTTGTAAGCCCACGTCAATTGCACATAGACAGAAATACAAACCTAACCCTGCCTTGCAGTAAACTTCCTCTTCCACTTGTGAAGCAGATATGGGGGATATTAGAGTCTCAGTACAGATCTCCAGATCAAGTAGTTTATATGTGTCAGGAAACACAGCATCCTGGAGCAATTCCTAATGCTAGACCAAACTAGATCACACTAGCAAGAAATAAGGATATTCACCCAGGGCCAGCTCCTGAAAGAACGAAGTTGTTAAGCTGAACAGGTTGCTGAAGGAATTTGCTGTTTGGGACCAATGCAGTTTAGTGTCATCTTGTGCAGTTTGAAGGGTCTAAACAACCTGCAATTGAGACTTTAAATCAAGGTTCGCTTTGCATGTACTGTTGAGTCAGTATGACTCTTTAAACAATATTTTCTCATAGTTTCATTTTCTTTGTTTGCTTTGGCACACGACTTAGAATCATAGAATTGGCTGGGTTGGAAGGGACCTCAGAGATCATCAAGTCCAACCCTTAGGACTTAGCCCCATTAGCATCCTCTTGGCTACTTAATGTGGCTGGCACGGTTTAACTGACTTTCCCTCTGGGCCAAGGTAAAAAGCATCTGTTGCATGAATAATTACCTGAAAGTACTTAGTGCCTGCTCAGTCCATTTTTAACCACCAAATTCAAAACATAAACAAATCAGGCTGATTTATTATTATTAAAACAAATTTGTTATTATTAAAACAAATCACCCTAAGCACTGGTCACCTCAGGCATGTTTTGCTCCTTGTCTTGATCAAACAGGTTCAGACTGCCACAGCTCAAAATGTGGAGGTGGCTTAGCCTTCCTTAATATCACACAAATGCCAAATAGACCTTTGTACATAGCAAGATAAAATCAATTAACTCAATGCTTGGTTGACTGGCACTACCACACCAACACAGAGGAACAGTCATATGAGCACAAATGAACGTGGATGTGCAAGGACACAAAAGTTAGTTAGTTAGCTAGTTAGCTATGTAGTTTCATCAAATGATCAGAACTAGGCAATTGCTTCTTCTTTATGTGTTTTTAAATCTTTTTAAAGTCCCATAGTAAATAAACTCAGTGTATTTGTAAGGTATGGTCACTCATCTGAAGAAAATTCCCCCAGTAGCTATGAAAATCTCCATTTATTGGACTTAGAGATGCCCACAGTTCAGAGCTGTTCTAAAAAAAAAAAAAAAAAAAAAAAAAAAAAAAAAAAAAAGATTTGGGTAAGTATTTTTTTAATTAGTAGAATTTGCCTTCTATGAGAACATTCTTTTTTATGAAAAACAGCACAAATGGCAACACATTGGTTTACTGGAAAAACAAGGTTCTCATCCCCAATTTCAGTATGGTTTCTATGGGACACAGAGCTTGGCAAGTTGTGCTGCTTCCATCTTTCTCTGTGTGCACACCATGAAAACACATCTTGCTAGTGAAATGTGCACCTTACAAGCTCAGGCATCTCTCATCTTCTCTACACATTTTATATATACTTCTCTTTGAAATTATTTAAACAATTTCTTCAGAATTAAGCTGCAGCTGAGCTGTAGTCAAATAAAGCTAAGTGTCTTTCTGTTCAGAAGGAATACCAGCACAGAAGTATGAAATTTCTATCATCACAGGAAGACAGAATTAAGTCTGACACTCTCAGGGCGGGCTCCTTTCACAGTAGGAATTTGAATGGGGAATAGGTAGGAAAACAAAAAATCATATAGGAAGTTACTGTAATCTACTCAGTGGCTCTAACAGTGTCAGCACACAAGGTAGTGTGTGCAAGCCATGGAGCAAGCCATGCTATGAAGGTTCAATGTCAGCCAAAATAACTGACCTGTATGTGCATCTTTACAATCCACATAACAAAGTGCTTCAATAAGTGATGTTATCTGTGCTGTGAAGCCAAGTTTACAGCCAGATCCCATCTTCAGAAGTCTATCTGGGTCATGCCCGGACTCCAGACTAAGATGAAACCCTGTAGCTCATTCATGCCTGGTTTCCATGGGGGAGGAGGTGTGTGTGAAGATGGGCATATGGTTTGGTGCAAGTCCAGCATGCACCAGACTGGCCTCTGAACCCCCTTGATCTTGGAACAAGCAGATCACTGTTTGATATAGCCTGGAGAGCCAAACTCTGATACTCTTATTCTCCCCCTGATTATGTGCACTGAGTAGCTCCACTGGGTTCAGACTTGCCTGCTGTGTGCAAGTCTTTTACTTTGTATAGTAAAACCTGACTCAAGAGATTGGGCTAGCATCCCAAGTCCTGAGACAGCTACAAAGAAGCTGTTTTGCACTGTATGACTTAATTTAAATTTCCAGGATCAGAGCACTGGAAATACAAATAGATATAAATGGTCAAATAGATTAACCTCTAGCTGGTTTTTTCTTTACTGCTGCCTTTCATAGGAGGTTGGCTAGATTGTGTTTATTTTACCAGATTTCCCAGTAGACACTGAAGAAGGAGCAAGAAGTAAGCAGGATGCTTCTCATCAGCTGATTTCTATTGTCTTGTATCAGCACAAGGCTGGTACATCCACAAATTCCCAATTGCAACTAAATCTTCCCCTCAGGAAAAGCCAATTAGTATATCTCACAGATACCTGTCTACAGATTTTATGGATTTAGCTCCCAGGACTTCGCTGAACTTGCTAATTGTCATTAAAAATTTGCCTATTTTCTGCCACGTTTTGTGGATTTTGACCCCATGCAATGTGGTTGTACAGTGCTCCAGCTCACTACATTGGTGAACAATTACGTCCCAGATTCCATCTGAAATTTTCTACCTTTGCTGCCTCCTCAGTCATGGGATAGCATGCACATTTACTAACATCACCATGCAACAAAAGGTTGTTTAATAATGCATTCCCAAGGAGCCAGGAACTACAAGGATGAAAATCACTGCAAGCTCTGTGTGAACCTGCTGGACACCCTGGATTTGAGTCATTTGTGAAGTGGATACAAAACTTCTGGGACTGCTTTTGCTCTCAATCTGTCATTCTTTTAAAATGACTATTTTTTTTAACTGCTCACTTCAGAATACTCAGGGGATGCTGAATTCTAATTCATTACCAAGGCATCTAGCATTTGACTGACAGTGATGCAGGCATACCTAAATAGAGGAGCTGCTTGGAAGACAGACAAGCAGAAGACATTTTCCTTCCTGCTTTTTTCACACTCTTCATGAAGACATATTATGCTCAGTGCTATGGATAAAAGTAGAACAGTCACAGGTTAGGCTTACTGCAGCAGCAAAATATTATGGAAGTCTTTTGGGGTGTCCAGATACTGGAGTGACCCTTTCTAACTTGTTATTAATGATCACAGTTCTGATCCAACAAATGACCCACAGGCAATTCAAAGACTCTGACTGACTAATGGGATTTGGAACAGCCCTGAATACACTCATCCACACAAAGATTTCTGTTGGGAAATCAGGGTGGGTGTAAATGGGAGTACACAGGCAGTTTAGAGCCACTGTGATGAGCAAAGTCCTGCAGCTAAGGAGTTATTTTCACTTTTATTGAAGGACAAATCTTGAGGTAAAGATAAAATGCTAGGTTCTTTTCATTCATCTTCTAGATGGAGAATTTTTTAATAATGTTTTTAGGTTTTTTTTTCTCCCACTGTTTTCTTTCTTTCCTATGCAATCTGAGATTCTTCTGTGTCAGCATCAAGAAGTAGTGGAAAACAGCACAAATCATAACATTTTCGGCAAAGCATAAGAGCTGACAAAAGTGCAGTCATCACTGAAGGATCATTATGGATGCACTTTACCTTCCTCATTTGCATGCAGCAGTTACCAATGTCATAATATTCTTAACACGTAAGACTTTACTGCATACGATTCTTCTTGAATCATTAACATTTATCTCTGTCAGGTGGTTGGTATAACTTAAATCTATGAAGTTTGAGATATTTCTCAGTTAGATTTCCTTACTTAGCAGATGATCCTCATGCCTCTGCCATTCCTCTTGGCACATCGTATTTTTGAAAATATTCATAACAGATTTCAGTGGCTTATTGTGACAGAGTACACATCAAAGGTCCATACCCGAGTTACTTCTAACCCCTATCACTGTAAACCCATGGCCAAGCTTCTAATCAGAATTATGAAGATGTTTTCGAGAACACCAGTTCTGCTCAGCTTTTTTTGGCAGAACAAAGTCTCTAAACAAGTGAATATTTTATTTCTGTCTCACATCCAGTGCACTGTTATAAGCATGGTTCCTTTAAAACCACTGGCAGTTGCAAATCTTCTGTGACACTTCACAACATTATTTCTCTCCAAATTACTTTAATTCTGAATTTACAGCTGCAGACACAAAGATGGGAATGTTTTGTGATGATTTCTTCTGTCCTCAGTTAATTAGCATGTGGAAAGACTGTCATCCCTGGTGCATGGATGGCTGGTGTCTGGAAGGCAATCTGATTTTCTAAACAAGTCCAGCTGCAGATGAGCCAGATTAATTTTTCTTTGAGCTCAAACAGGAAAAAAACCAAAACACATGAGTCACGGTGCTGCTGTATTTACAGATGGTCCAAATGTGACAGTTCACAGTGCTCCCAATGAAGTTACTATAGACCATACAGCTCATTCAAGGGTGAGGGTGCCTTAATGTCTTTGAACTGCATTAATGTCTACCAGTAGAATCACTGACAGGCATTTGTCCATTTCTAGACAGGGGCAAGTAATAACAACAGTGCCCAAGGAAGGCACGTAATGCTACCCCTGCCCTCAGGACACTTCAGCACAAAATGGAAGGAAAGATGTAACATGTCAAATCTTTCTCCCCAGGAATGTAAGTACCTAAAGGGGTACTCTCTGGACAAGGGCTGTCTGGTAAGAGACTTCTTCCTGAAAACCTGTGTCTGTAAATGCATAATTCTGTAGGCCAGAGAAACGGATTTCAAGTTGTCTTTGATCCATCTAAGGTTCCTGCAGAGATGACTCATATATCCCTGCTATTGCCATCCCAGCAGCCAGAGTACTTGAGAGCCTAATCAGCTTACAGATGGGAAACTAATGCTGCTCAGAAAAACAACAGATTACATCTGACTCCATGTCACGCGCCTCATTGCCCTCTGAGGTGAACACTTCCAATCCATAACCAACACTGTATCCCAGGGACTATCACACACCCCACGCTCCCCACGCTGGAGGCCAGGAACGAGCTCAAATGAACATGTTTGAAACCATGTGTGCATTATAGCATTCACAAGCAACAAGGCAAGCCTTGGAATTTGCAGATCCCCAACACAGCTGTTCTTAGGCGCTGTGGTATGTATTCTGGAGAGAGTTTTTCCAGGCAAGGGTGAAGCCACAGGAACTTGGCAGGTACATGATGTTGATGGTGCATTTCTCCAAGCCTGGGCTGGAAACTCTGTACCCCACCAGGTTGAACCCTTGATATGCCAGGGTTTGTCCAAGCCAGCTCAGGTCATAGTAGAGCTGACCCACAGGGAGTTGTGGTTCCTGAACACTTCCATCAGGACACCTCCCTCTCAGGTCCCCACTGAGCCCCACTCCCAGGCAAAAACTGGAAGTGGTTTGTTGAGAGAGGTGGGCAGAGACCTGGAGTGCTGTGGGTGCACTGAGCAAGGGTCAAATGCCTTGTTATGGATACACATGCGTGGCATAAATGAAACTCAGTCTCATTTGTTTCCACTCCCTCAGTTCTCCCTTCCCACAAAGAGCACAGAGAGCCAAACTCTGATTAATTCAACACAACAGCAACAGACCCCAGCTGGATGACAGAGTCATATGCTGTTTGTTGGGATGCCCAATTGGATCTTTGCCTACAAACTGGATCTGACAAATGCATATTGGTATAAGCAAACTGGCTAATGGAGCATTGCCTCCTTGTTATCTGCTGCACTGCCCTTATACTCACAGGCATTTTCTAATAAGATGGGAGCAGGAGAGACAGGAGGTCTGCTCCTACCCTGCCTTTGATCTGCCTGTGACTCCAGACAAGTCACTTTCCTCAAATGCTTCAAGTCTTTTTTTTCACATTCAAAAAGAAATCCTGCTGTGAAACATTTATCTGTACAATGAATTCGAGCAGTACTAAAGTCCTACACCAAAGACTTTAGTAGCAATTAACAAAAATAAGCTTAAAAAAAAAAACAACTAACAGTCCACCCAGAATTTTGAACTTGGTCACAACAAACATGCTGTAGCTTATGTGTATGATTCAATCATTTTTTTTACTTAGTTAAAAAATTACCAAAATGATTTAAAAAGCCTCTAACACTGTAGCACTGGCTGTCCTCTCATTTACACCAGTTTTACAATTCACTGAGTTCTGCAGCACTGTTTCTGATTTACATCATTTAAGTGAAAAAGACTCAGACCCTGTGTCTCTAGAAGCACGGTACTGGATAATTGCCTGAAATTTCTATGGCAACTAGAAGGAAATAGTTCGTCCCACTGTCTGGGTATTTTCACTGTGCGTGTATGAGAAAATGTTATGCTGGACACAGGGAGGGGGAGAATATTTAACACATAATCAATTAAATTTCACCTTTCACCCAGTCTGTTGTTTAGAAACATTATCTTGGCATCAGTGAATGATTTTTCTCATGGTCTGACAAGGGGCCTGGTCATTTTCTATAAGGAATGATTGAGCTAGACATCCTTATTCTTCCTGTGAGTGAACGATGAAAAATGGATTCAGTATTGATTGGTCCATTTAGTAGTGCTCCTGGATCTCTGTGCATCTGCTCTTCTTTGGCCCTGGAGACCACCACCTTCGTGCCTGACCTAGCAAAACCTTTCTGTCAGGCACAACGCCACATTTTCATTGGCCCCCGTGTGACAGTTAAAGGAAAGAGCAGTAGGAGAGGGCATAAAGGCTTTTACAACCTTTAACAGCTCACATATGGGGAGATAGGTGCTTCCTGCTCTCCCTGCTGCAGGGGCAGTGGTCCTGCCTCATCTTCTCTCCCCCCCAGCATCTCAGTACTGAGTCAGCAAATGACTACAGGTATGCAGCAGATAAACTGTGAACCCAGATGCCTCTTGTTGCTACACACTGAGGAAGCAGCAGATAGTGTGCTGTCACCCATGGCCCCTTCTGAGATTAGACAGGCCTATGGCATGGTCAGACCTGCCCCTTCGCTAGGCCTGCACCTTAGCTGCAAAGTTCAGTTAAGCGGAGTTAAGCACCAAGGCCACGGATGTGGATCAAAAATCTTCCATTGAATTATGTGGGGCTAGTATCAGGCTCCCAGTACTGATTAGGAATTTAACACCGTGTGAATTTAAGGGATGACTGACACCAACATGGGCTGCAGTGTGGCTCACAATCCAATCTCAACATAAGCGTATCCTGAACTCATTTTACAACACACAGAATTACATCCTCCTACTGGACAAATAGCCAGTTTCACAGCGTATGGAACTGAAATTAAATGTTGTCTCTGTAGACAGAAAAAAGATCTTGTAATATCCAGATCTTCTTTTCACACTTCACTAAGTGGAATGATTCATGCTCAAGCTCAGAATCTTAGTGGTGTGATGCTATATTATTCCTTTTCCTTAAAGGGAAAGCACTGTCTTATGATAAGAAGTAATCAGTAAAAATGGTTAAATATGACTGCGTTTGTCAATACTGTCTTTCAAAACTGCATACTGGTAAAAGCAAAGTCAGTAGTCCACATATAGGTGCTTTGCAAAATTATTTGTATGAAAACCAGCATGGTTTATGCAAAACAAGAAACTCAGCATTTTACAGCATGGCACTTGCATCTTATTTCACTGGATAGTATCACCTAAATTGTGCAGGATCAGACTAATTTTAAGGCACAGTCTAGTATTCATAACCAATCAGACCCAGAAACATGTGTAGCAAACTTCATTTTGTTGCAATCAACAGTGACAGAAAATGTTCTAATTCCCCCTAGAATAGTATTGCAATGTAATACAGTCAAGTACTTAACACTACTAGCATCAACCCTTCCATACATGGTTTTAGGCATCCTAATTACCCGCCACAAATTACCTCTCTGAAAACTCGCAATGCTTTACTAAAGATTTTCAATAAATACTAATAATGCTGCTGAGAATATTGATAGCTTGCTGTTGAGGCAGAGCAAACATCTCCTAGCCCTACTTTTTTATCCTAATAAGATTGCAACAACATACAGTTTCCCAATTATATAGTACTACCTGCTGAACAAGCTCTATTTCTGTTAGCACAGAACGTCCACTGGTCTAAATCAGAATATCTACTGCTATGAAATGGCACCTGTGCAAGAGCTGTAGCAATTCACCCATTTTCAGGTTCAGGATTTCTCCAAATTATAAATCTCCTGTCCACCAGCAATGCCCTGGAGAAGAACGAGCTGTGAGATGATTAAAGCGAATAAATAAAGTGAACAAGCCAACATACATTTCACTCTAAATAATAATCAGGCAGCAGGGGCTGATGAAGTGAGCTGAATATGTGCCTGGGAGTCAGAAATCCCATGGTTTAATTGCAGTCTCCTTGGACAGTTTCCTTTATGTCTCTGTCTTGCTTTTCAGTTTCTCATTTTTATTAACTTACCCTACTTAGGTCTTTTTTTTTTTTTTTTTTTTTTTTTTTTTTTAATTATTTAAAGGTATAACAGCAAATCAACACAATGCCATTACCCTTCTGGAAGTCCTGTAAAGAATTGCCACGTATGTATATTTTTATTGCTGGTGCAAATTTGTTCACCTATATCTTCCCTCAATGTACCTCTACACTGCAGTAAAATCTAACTACACCAAGAGAGGAGTGCTCTGCTTTACAGTAGGATGGGTAGCAGCTGGACTGCATGAACACAGCTACTGTCAAGGATCAGGTTTCCATAGTGTGGGGCACTTAATTATTAAGTCACAGGCAGCCCATTGCTGAAGCCATGTGGTGGGGAAAGATGAGCTGCAGTACAGGAAAGTACAGTACAGGAAAGAGGGATCCCAGGTTACAATTTGCTGAGCCATCACCAGTTGCTGGCATTGGTGAGCAGTGGTGAGAATGCAACTGTTTTACGAGAGAGCAGTAACTAACACTGAGTGTCAGCACACACACAAGCATGGAAGCTGGTGCTGGTTGGTGATCTTGATGTTATCAGGATTGTTCTTGCTCATACAAAGAACAGAGAAAGCAGAGTTCTGCTCTAAAATTCACAAATACTCTTCCTGAGGAGTCCCTGAACAATACTGAGGGGAAGGAGGCTGCTTACTGATTGCTGCTCTTTTCCTTACCTACTGTACAGAAATGATCAGCTCTACACAGACCCAGATTGCAGGCTGGAACTCAGATGCTTGGGTGACAGCCTTCATGAAGAGAACTTGCTGACTGTGAAGCTGTAACAAACACAAAACTTGGACAAGTGAAGATCTGGTGCTGAATGAGTAGGATACACAAAAGTGTTACATACAGAAGCTACATTTTCTTGATTCATTCCAGGAAAAATCTCAGGTCAAGATTTTCAAAATCAGCCCCTGAAACAGGGGTCTCTTGGCCACATTCAGCACCTGTTTGAGTAATTCTATTTTCAAAATTGTCAAGTATTCAGTACCTCTAACTTGCTCCCAAGAAATATGAAAGAAATACAGATGCTAAGTAGTCTGAATCATAATATTTACTGTGTATTACACAGAATGTGCATTTAGATAACCAATTTGCAAATACGAAACATAATTCTGCAATTTTATGAAAGCAAGCAGGTTTAAGTCTCCATTTCAGCTAGTTATTGCTGCTCCACATGAAATCTGACAGCATCTTCTTTAATTGCAAAGCGATATACATTTCCTCACCCATCAGACAAGAGAAAGATCTTTGATGAATATCATTATTGTGCTGCACCTTGGATGCCTTTCTGAGCACCTGTGCATAATAGGAGCTCATACACAAAGGGATCCTAATAGCTCAACTTTGTCAGGCTTTGAAAAGCCTGCTCTCTTTCTTTTGGTTAGCACAAGAGATGTACAGATTTATTAAAAAAAAAATTAAAAAATTGAAAGAGAGAGATCTCATCCCACCCCTTTTTTGTTGTTTAGCAGTTGAACAAATCCCAAGCAAGTGGGCTTAGCATAGTCCACATTGCATGTATGTGTCTATCTCTCTGCTGACAACGTTCCAGCTGTTTCACTCATCAGGTTACTTGGAATTTATTTGCATTAACAGATTGCTTTCGGACAAACAAGACCTGGAGCAAGAAGAGATTCTGTGGTATATGGCTCCTCACTGACAGTTTGGTACAACAAAAGACTTAGCACACTGAGGCTGAGCCTGCAAAGTGCCTGGCATAAAAAATGTGTTTTATTTAGCATGTCAGAGGAGCAAGCACCATTCACAGCCACCTCCTGTAGCAGTGACAAGTGCTAGCTTTTACCTGCTCTGCAAGAGAGCATTTTCCACCTAAATCGATGTTAGTTCCCCTTCCTCTACAGGTACCAGAAACAGGAGGTCAAGATCTATGAATAGCACAGGCAGCTGCATTCACTGGAGGGCTGAGAATTTCAAATCAGTGGTAGCCTTAATATTTGCCTCTTGATCTACAAGCAAAGAGCCTGACCCCAGGAGAACAATCACACACACACAGCCCTATTCACTGCTAATGAGCTTCTCCATAATTCAGTATCACCAGGCCAGGTCAGCCCTAAATTGCCCACACAAACATGAAAGGGTCATAACTTTTCTTTCCTATTTGGGGTAATGATTATTACAGCATATAGTATACACTTCTTTGCTGGAAAGATTACCCTTTACAGTCCAGTCCAGATTTTAATAAGTGCTGTGACTAATTTTTATTATTTATTTTTTCTCTGTAAATTGACTGAGAAATCACTGCGGGGAAATATGAGTAATTTAAGCACACAATAGAGGCAAAACAAGATTATCTACTTGCAGCACAAACAATTATTTCATACCTCTGTTAGAATGTTTGGAAAGGATAAAATATCCCTGACCTGGCTTTTGCCACTGGTACAGCAGGTTACTGAAACATTACAAGTCTTGACAGCTCCCTGTGAAGTGAAGTCTTTAACCTTTAAAGTGTTCTTTCTTATGCCTATTCTTGACCTCACACAGTAAACCAGAATGAAATCAATCTCTAATTCTTCCATAAATATTTCATAGAATCAAACGTATAGGTCTCTAATTATGCAAAAGCCACAAATGGGCCCAAACTGAGCATTAGAACAGCTACAAGAAAGTTAGTAAAAGCTCCTTTGCTCATTCAAAAATAAAAGTAATAAAGAATTTAAAACAAATATTGGCTGTTTCAGGCTGTTCAAAATCTACAAGCTCTACGCTTTTCCATATTATTTTAATAATGGAAGATATAAATTCAATCTGTATTGCTTATCTGAAACTATAATTACAGAAAGTAAATGTCATTCCCAGATGCTGTAAAAGGTTGGAGAGACAGATTAAAAGTACAAAACAACTAAATTAACTTGATTTTTTTAAATTCTGGCTTTCATTTAAGAAAAAAAAAAAAACCCACAAGCATCCCTAAATATTATTTTTTGTTTTTATTTCAAGTGCTTGTTGTATGTTAGAGTTGTTCGTAAGTGTTCAGCATCCAGTGCTTCAGCACCTGATACTGATGCTGTGGTCATAAACATGGATCCTGCTGCTGCAAGCCCATGATGTTGAGCCACATTTCAAAACTGTCTCTGTTTTCAAAGACTTTGTAACTCAAGCACTCTACTTTGGCTGTCATTGGAAGCCGGGTCCACCTGTCTGAAGCAACCAGACAAAAATTAAGAGAAAAAGAGAGTAAGGTGAACCAGACAAAGCACCTGTGGCAAGCAGAAGGTGCAGCCCCAGTGGCCAATTTTCTGTTTTATTTTCATTAGTGCTTCATTTGCTGATCATATTTGTAGAGAAAAAGGCACTGAATTTGCAGTTGTCAGGCTCAGTCTTTTGAGATGCACCCTTTGACCCACTCAGATGAACTCGAAGGATAAAATACAGTTCAGGGAAAATTGTATTTTCTCAGGGAAAAGGAAGAGGGATACTTTTCAAACCAGAACTGATTTCATAATTAATTTAGGAGATTTTTTTTTTCCCCTTCCTCATCTCCCCAACTGTAGTTAGTTGCTATTTTCACCACCTCCTAATTACTTAGTACTGGTTTGTGGGAGGATTCAGCTTTACACAGCATCCCACACAGGTTGTCATTTTGTCAAGAATTCCTTCATTAACAAGCTGTCAATATCCTGCCAACAGCCACCATTTGGTTTGTTAAGGGAATGGGGGCTCTGGAGTGAAGAGTTGGCTCTCTACCCTTTCCTTTTTTTAAAAAAGAAATAAATAAATAAGGCAAGAGGCAGATGTCTGCCAGTCTGTTCCTTTGTGACACATTGCAGCCTTTTTTTTCTTTTTTTTTTTTTTTTTTTTTTTTTTTCCTTGCTGAAGGAGCACGGCTGAAGAGGAGGGAGAGGAAAAGCACAGAGACTCTGTAGGTCGTACACCAAGCTACTCCCTCCCAGGCTGCCCGAGTGCTCCTTACCCCACGCTGCCTCCCAGCCCCAGATGTCCTCTGACAGGCCCCAACTTCAGCAGAGCAGTAAAGGAAAGCCCTAAAGCAACACAGACACGGTTTTGCCTGCAGCCTTTAAAGCA
Organism: Heliangelus exortis; assembly: GCF_036169615.1. Lineage (NCBI taxonomy): Eukaryota > Metazoa > Chordata > Aves > Apodiformes > Trochilidae > Heliangelus > Heliangelus exortis. The sequence goes on along the minus strand of NC_092423.1, from coordinate 47,100,854 downwards.
ATCATCCTGATGAAATACAAAGAGAGCCTGCCTGTGACATAGGTGCTTCCAGAGGAGTTTGTCCTTTCCTGCTAATTAACTGGATTAACACAGATGCTCACAGGCTTTGCCAGGTCCTCCTATCACTATTCTGTGGAGATGCTGGTGATTATGGGCTTTGTGCATCTCCCCTCTTGAAAGCCAGGCCATATTTGCACAGTCATCTCTTTTTCTCCTATTAGCTTCCAAGATCAAATCCCAGCTTGATTTCACCGATTACTTCTTGATTGCACTGTGCCTGCCAGGTAGGGCTTCAAAGTTAGCACAGATGCTGAGAGAATTGGGGCATTTGTCCATCATCTGGGGCATTTCTGAGAACCTGCTGTTGCAACCGAGTTCCAGCTACGTCAAGCAGGAATTTAACTGGGCTGGCACAGATGACTGGAAATGAAAAGGCAGACAATGGGGCAGAGAGCAGAGAGGGACAGAAATCTATGTTGTATCCAGCAACTACAAAAAAAAAAAAAAATTGTTCACACTGGCAGGGGATGAAGGAAGTGATGTCTCTGGAGGGCTCTCTGGCATGTTTTTTGATTCTTACACAGCAGTAAGACTATCAGTATTTCCATGAGACACGCAAACAGACTCAGGGGAATCAAAAATTTTTTTCCTCTTTTTGTTCCTGTCTAATAATTATCACATATGTCAGGTAGAGATCCTCCTTTCAACTGGAAAATCACGTATATAGGGGTCATATCTGAGCACAGAACATTGATACTTATTTGTCAACAGTCAGCTACCCATAAACATAGGTTACACATTTCAGCTTATATGAAAAATTCAGTTCAAGCCTTTATTTTGAAGAAGCACACAAGTGCTAAGCCCCTATAGTTCTCACATAAAGACAAAAGAACCTTTGCTACATAATTATGAGGAGGTAACCTCATCTAATTTTTGCTATAGCACAGACACCTGTTGCACAAGAGTGACTGCCTGAATGATGAAGGAGGCAGCAAAGACCACTTGAGATTCCAGTATGAAGAGCAGGTTCCAGAAATGTCAGGTGCAGCTCTGAAGTTGCTTTAAAATATTCGAGTGCAATGTAAACACTTGTATCTGGATATAAAAACCTCTCCCCTTATCAGCTGCAAATACATCCCAAACCTAATTGCTATGGAGCCCACACAAGTGGAATCAAGGAATAGGTAGCAATAAGGAAAAACGAGCCGGATGCAGTACGTGCCAGTCATCCTCCCTGGTTATATGCTGTCTCTTACCCTTCCCACCCATATTGCTGTCTTTCTCTTGTTCTTCATTTATTTAAAGCTTTTCCTCTCAGTTCATGCAATACTGGACACTTAAAAGTAGGATAAACACAACCAGCAGGGAGATGCTTTGGCGGCCAGAGCGTATACATCTTGCAAGGCACAAGTATACTCATACATGCACCTTCACCTCTGTACACTTTTTATCCTCTTTGGGCTCCTTCAGGCTGCCACCACCACCTGCTCACCCCAAAGCCAGGCACTTGCCATCCCAGTGCCCTCTCTGGCAGCAGCCAGCCAGCCAGCTCACCAGTGGCCTCCACTTCAGGATTACCCCACAGACCTCCCAGAACAGGTGTTGTAGGGATGTCCCTGAAGCTCTGGAAACTTGCCAGAAGTATAAACAATGTATTTTAACTTCTCAAAGCCCAAGTCCTCCATTTTCTCTGGGAACTTCTTTTGTTCTTGCTCCCATGGCAGGGAAATTAGGCACAGGAATACCTGCTGTCATAAGCAGGTCTAAAGGGTATATGTCTTTGTCCCTCACTTTAGCTTTTCTACAAGTTGATAAGCAATTCTGAAAGAAAAGCTTTAAATAACACATTATAGTCAGAGGATCCAGTGGGAAACTAGGGGGCTTGCACTTCGGAAGACTTCTCAACATGCAAATGAGAAATATTCCTCTGTTGGTAAACATTTACTTGTCTTGGCTCTTGAAGGGGAGATTAAATGAATCTAAAGCATCTAATAAATAATGTTTAGAACAGAGTGAGTTTGCAGTGCCCTAAGTGGCACGTTTTTAGAAAAACTTCAGCAGAATTATTGTCCACGTAGTCAGCAGTGGGAAAACTAAAATGATGGGAAGAAGGATGTGACCCAGAATCCAGCCTCCAGGATGACCCTTTTTCTACACCAATTTCCCTGAGTTAAATGCAGAAAACAAAAACCTGAGACTGGTTCAAAACCTGCAGCACTGAACAGCACTTTCAAAATCATGTGCTCTGTTACAGACAGAATCACCTACATTTTCCAATTGGTACTTGGAGATCTGGCCATATTGTTCCCATATACCTTAATGGGACCCAGACAGTCAAATCCCTTATACAGCACTTCAACAATGCTGAAAAGTATTCCAGGCTCATCGTCATCATTATTATTTTTTGCAGGGCAATACTAATTAAAAAAAAAAATTTAAAAAGACATTTAAAATGTTATAAAATGTTTCTTCAAACAAAAGAGAAAAAGAGAAAAGAAGGACTGAAACAGAGAAGCTAATAGCAGGACACCCTCATAGACCACAATAATGCTGCACGGGTATTAACATCACAGTTAATTCAACGTTAATGTTATTTAAGCATAGGTAGGACTGGAGATAAATAAGTTAAACCATCTTAGATTCCAGTATGGTATTAAGAAAGAGTAATGAGCTGGTTGTTCTGATAGTGAAAGGTATAGCATTATTCCTTATCTTTTTTTAACCAGGAAAAAAAATTAAATTCTGTCATTGTATTCTGTATTATTCCAGACTCTCAAATAGAATGTTTTTCATATAGGATTTCTTGAGTTGTTTTTTTGCATCTCAGAACAGGTATGTTTCTAAAACATCTATGTGGACACTGAATGACATGTTAAAAATGTTTAGAATATCTCCCCAAAGCAGTTTCTTTGGACTGCATTGAGCATGAATGTCCATGAGTGCCTATGAATTCCTCAGGGGTTTGGTGAAGAAAAAAGTCCCCAAGCATTAACACAGACTCCTGAATTGGGAGTTTCTTCCTGCTTACTTCTCTTGCGTGTACTCAGGTTTACCCAGAGCCCAAATCTTTAGTTTTCTGACTAGGATGTTGCCCATGTTTAATCACATTCTCAAAATGAGACAAAAGCAAACTCTCCTGCTAAGGCAAATCTGCCCCCATGAGCTTTAAAAAAGCAAGGCCAGTTTACATTTATTTTAATTGTGGGTTCAAGGGTCTTATTTCATACATTTATAGAACGTCAGTACAAATAGCAATACAACAAAATCCTCCTACCAAACTTAGCCCAGGACAAAGAAACTGCATTTAAAATGCTTTTAAAATAAATGCTAGATATGAAGTGTTTCAAGAGCCAGCCTAGCTTCTGGGAAGAGCAGTTAAACAGTGACTCTAATGAGATTTGAAGCCTATGTAATTCGCACACATAAGCCCAGAGTTAATTTTTTATGAATCATAATGTTTCTGTAGAGTGCTTCATTTTTTATTGGTTAGCTGGGATGTTTTAGCTGCACTCTTTTCTCGTTCACACAGTAATAGAGTTTACTGTATCTATGAAAAGCAGTTGACCTAAGGCCCTGTCATGGCATTGGTTCTGAAGCAGTTTTTTTTTCACAGTATCAGCTGCATTGCTCTTCAGACTCACTCCATTGACACCACACTATCTTCTAGGTAGGTATGACCAGAGCCAAATAATATCTCAGACCAAGAAAGCAGAATATTTCTTGGGTCTCTCAAGTTAGACTTAAGATGTGTTTCTCTGTGTGCACTTGCCAAGTCACCCTCTTTCTAGGTATCTACTATGGATTCAAAGAAAACTTTCAGGTATTCTCACATGGTTTATCCAAGGGCAAAAAACCCAAAAAAAAACCAAAACAAAACAAAAAAAAACAACACAAAATAACAACAACAAAAAAAAACCATCAAAAGAAACAAACAAAAACAAAAAAAAAATCCAAACACTTATAGGGACCAATAATAAAATTTAGACCAATAATAAAATTATAGAAAAAAATTGCAATGATATTGGTCTATGCTTGCAGTTTCCTCCTTGGCAGTCTTGCATTTCACCATTCTATCTGTTGTTAAGTAGAAACAGAAAAAAAATCTATTAAATGTATTTTAAGGTAAGATGGTAGGTATCAGTCAATACTCCTAAAGATAAAAGCATATTCTAGAGGCTGCAAGAACCCAGGCAAACCAACCAATAACAATTGCAAAGTGCCAGTGTCTCTGCTATGCAGTCTGAGCTAAAAGTGTACAAATTTAAGAATTTAATATAAGTAGGTTTGTATTAATGGTATTATTATCAAAACAAACGTGGGTTGAAAGAAGTTATGATGATACTTCTTTGATGTAGTTAGAGATGTATTTCTTAAATTAAAATAGCATATTTTCAAAAGGAACATCTCAGGTCAAAAATATTGATTTTTACCTAAATAATACTGCCAATACTGTGTTATACATTTCTTGCCAATGTATTTCCTCATGAGCTCTTGCAACCCACAGAGTATTTCTTATAGTATCTTGAAGATAATCCACAAAGGACCTAGAAAGGTATTTGTGCTCCTTCTAGTTTTATAAAGACTCCTTGGAAAGTTTATATTTACTGTTAACAAATATTTCTCTCCATTAGTGGTTTTAATGTTCAGAGGGAAGTCTTGGGTATGAGACAACTCATCCACTGGAGAAATCCTCAAAGGTGTGTGGGCACTCACATAAGGGGTTGGATTAGGTAAACAAAATACACAAGACCTAAAATGCCTTAAGAGCCTCGGAGAGGTATTTGCAAGATCAGCTTCAGCCTGGTGAAGTGAGTCTTCCTCTGTTCCCTCTGGAAGAGAAAGGTAGGCTTCCTCAGGAGGAGATCAGATCAGATAAATCTCAGTGTCTCCCTCAGTTGCCTGGAGTCTTTTAGAGGTTTCAGTATCTGCAGCACAATGAAGTGTAAGTCGCTTAGGGACAATTTTAGGTGCTTGTATCCTCAAAGAATACAGGTAAGTGACCTAGAAGATTGTTAAATGTTTCTGATGATATTAGTGCTGCTCTTGATCCCACTGCTTTCAGTCCTCTCAGTCTATACAAGCACTGTACTTTCTTTTCAACCTTTTTCTTCACAGCAGAACTTTTCTAGTATGACCTGGAAAAATAACTACCTTGGACTGCAGGTCGAATACTAGGTTTCTAACATTTGAAACAATTTAAAGTGAAGTAAGAGCTTAACTAATTTATGAGTTAGAGGTTTAGGTAACTAGCTTTGCACTTCTAGAACAAATCTCACTAATGACAAATCTCTGTCTTTACTTACATAAATAATTTTAAATACTGCTTCTCATCCTAAAGAGCCTACAGCAAAAAAAGACAGTGTGGGATACTTAGACGTCAGTATTTAGAAAGCACTGTCCAAAGAGGGAATACAAACAGAAGGGGAAATACTTTTCAGCCTGCTTGTTTTAAATACAGATGTTTGCAGAATTGGTTGGATTTTCATACTGGTGTTTCTGCTAGCATCTGTCTAGAGAAAATCCAAATGCTAAAAATCAGTTCTCAAGCACTGCTTCAACAACAAAACTGAGGGGACAAGAGCTGAGATTCCAGATCATTTTTCTTTATAACTAACAGAAAGAAAAGACGACTTAAAAATTATCAAACTTTTCTCCCTTCTCCCCTTCGTTTCTATATTGTACAAATATAGAGGTCCTAAAGCCTTGCTTTGGGCTAGGTCTTTCTCACTGCAAATCAGTTATAAAAGCCTGGTCCCCACTTTGATTCTCTCCCTTAAGCCCTGGTTTACTCCCAAGCTCCTCAGCAGTGGAGGCTGCTCAGCCAGCTGCAACACTCATTTCTTGAGCTGACACAACACCGGTGTGACCACAGAATGATGTGAGATTTGACATATGGGAATCAGAGTGGGACCACAGTATTCTCTGATGAGATTTTAGTATCTAGAGGTACAAATCAACATGTGGCAGGATTCTTACGAGCCTGCCGACAGCAAACACCCAATGGTATTTCAGCATTTAGGGTGATTTTAAATCATAGAAGATTTCCATCTGCCTTTTTAGGCACCTAGGTCTCATTGTGATGTTAGCCTGCTTCTGAAACTGGAATTTCAGAAAGGAATAGTGCTTAAGCACAATTTATTTTGGCTGCCTGAGTGTTGGCATAAATACACGATGTTTTATGAACATGCACATTCATACACTTGTACACATACACAGGAGGGCAGCCAGGGCTTGCGAGCCATCAGGTTGCACCTTCAGTGGTCCTTGAGGCTGGGGACACATAAGGGAAAGGGGAAGAACAGATCAATCACATGGTGGCAGCTACCCACACGCGAACAGACTGTGCTGACAGGCTGAGAGAAGAGATGATGGCAGCACACAGGAGAGCAAGAATTTGAAACGTGAGAAATTCAGTCCTCATTCAGTCACAGGAAAGCTCACAGAATTCACTGCTGGACTGCCATCCTGGAAGAAGCTCCAGCATTGAGCTGCCACTTGCTGAAGCCAGGGCAGCTTGGCTTTTCAAAGAAACTCACACAGCATGTGTGAGTTAGATGCATTTGGGCTCCTAAATCATAGAACTGTTTGGGTTGAAATATGAAAGATGTAATGTAAAGTGGAAAGACTCCCTTAAAATCCCTTCTGAATTCCCAAGTTTGTATTGGAAGCTTAATCATGACTGAGGGCCTATAAATTGCACTGAACTTAGCTGCTACGTGCTGAGCCAAAGTCTGTTCTTATAAGTCTCCAGCTTAGATGGCTTTCATCTCAAGGTTAGTTTTTCTTTCTGTACGAAAACATTTCTCCAGCATTAGCAAATGGAACCCATCCCCCTCAGCTGCCAAATAGACAAATAGTGCCTTCCTGTTTATATACCATTATTGCAGATTAATTATTTAATCCAATCTGATTGCCCATTGAGTGTTTACTAGCAAAGGCTGCTTTCATTTCTCTCTTTAGGTGGCATAATACTGCCTGAGAAACTGCAGTTTACAGATACTGGTAGATGTATTTGCCAGTATATGAATTTGAAACAGAGCAAACTCTCCTCATCTCACTGTTGAATATCATTACCTATGACCAGAATACCACTGTGGAGTTTGATTATCAACGTTTTGTACGTTTCACTGTTGTGACACAAAAATTTTTAGTTAGGTAAACTCAGCAAAAATAAACGCAAGTTGCTGACTATACATAATTTTGCAACCATTCACACCATCTGGTAGTATTTTCTACTTACCCTCCATATTTCTAAATGACTATGGGTGAGTTGAGAATCAAGATATTTATCATGACGATAGATGTCGATGAAAAAGAAATTATATTTTATTCATCTGCTAAAAAAACTGATCATCCTTTGTAAATGGGTGAAGACATTCTTTCATGGCTACTCCAAGGAAAAGAACAATAGTTTAAAGCTTCACTGCTCCAATTGTTCTGTCATTCCAACAACCAGTAAGTACTACGGTTGAAAACTGTCAGCTAAAAATGTTTCCCATAAAAAATTAAGATTGTGTCAAGAACAAGATTTGGCTAAGAAATGCTATTTTAGGGGGTTTTTTCTTCCTCTTTTTTTAATGGGTAATCTTATACAAAATTAAATAAGCATCGTGGTTTCAGTGGGTTTAAAGGGTGTTTTTTTAAAAAAAATTGTAAGGAAACATTCTATTTTAAAATCTGAATCTGGGAAACTCGTTGAACATATATTTAAATTTTGTTTACCCATCAACTCTAACATTTAACTACAGAATTTAAGCTTGTCCATACCTATCACACAGTCATGTTGTTAAAGCATTCAGATTTGTAATAGTCCAATAAAATAATGGGTTTCCTGTCTGCTATCAGGGGAAACATGATGATGGTAGTATAGTGTGAATTAGGAGTGCAGAATATGTCTTAAAATTAGAAAAAGCATGTACCTTAACTCAGTTTTCAAGAGGCATTATAAATGTTTCCTCCTAGAGAACTATTTATGCTTAGGATTTTTTCAGACAATCTGGCACAGCAATGCAATTCTATTGATAGCTGTGTCTTCATAAACAAGGACAGATAAGCTCCAGCTCAAGCACCTCATTATTAGCCTTGTACTCCAAACTCCTTTCCCAAACTGTGACTCACCATTCTACCTTCAGTGATATTTTACAACTGTAGGTGGAGTGAATTCTATTTATTTCTGTAATTAGAGTCTCCTGTTCTGATAGGTATTGGCCATATCAGACGTTACCACCTTGTTTCTGGAGGTGTCAGTGACATGAGGAAGTGGTTTTACGTCATGGAAATAGCTCTTATCTGTAATCATTCATGAAAACTGTGCAATTCAACTACTGACTGTATGACTACATGGGCTAAATATAATAGAAAGCTGTTGAAAAAACAAGGCTTCCTAAGCATACAATGGAAAACACTGTCTCAGAGAATTTCCTGAGGATCTCATTGCATTGTGGAAAGCCAGTCCCATCTAGAAAGCTAAAAGTCAAAGGGCTTTGTCTGGATGAAGTTTGGTTAGATAAAGTTACTTTTGGAAAGAGGAGAGTGCCTATGGCAGGTTCATGGAAAAATCACCTGATGGAGAGCAAGCAGGAAGCCCTTGCTGAAGGGTTTGAAGAAGGCAGTCTTTGCCTCTTCCTCTACTCCCTGAGTGAATGGTCTCAAATAAGAAGGAACTAGGTAAAGACTTTCTTTTACCTTACAACCCTATTTTCTTAAATGAAGGTTTGATCAGTTTGCTTCAGTTTAGCTAGGAAATCTGTCTTGTCATCACTGACAAACACTATTTGTTTCTCCTGGGAAGGAGAAAGATTTTTTGGGAAGGAGATGGGATCAGCCCCCCACTGGTTAAGCTGTGACTGAAGCCAGGTTGCACCAACTGCACCCCAATCTGTCACTGGGGTAATTTAGGGGAAGAGAAGAAACATGAGATCTGAGGGAACAGGAGGGAAAGAAAAGAAACAACCAAACAAAGGTACAGAGTAGGGATCACCCTGCCCTGCAGCTGCATAGCCATGTCAGCACTAATTGCCTGAAACCAAGGAAGAAGGTTTTGCTCATCTGTGTTGTAGTCAAAACCAGAAGCAAAACAAACAAACAGAAACCCCAGCCATCTTATGTTATGGGGTTGGGGTTTTTTTCCCAGCTGGTTTAACAGATAGTGCTCAGCTAAAATTCATTTGGCACTCAGCTAAGGCTTAAAATAAATATTCACTGGGCTACTCCAAGATTGACGTGAGATATAAATGAGACATTCACTGCAGCAGCTCTGAGAGAGAAATCAGCCTTAGACTCTTGTGACCTGCAGAACTGCAATCCAGCTGCTGACCTTAAGTACTGGTCGCCTATCACCTCCTTTTCAGCAGGAATTAATGTAGATTTAAGGACAGTGAACTGTTTCTCCTTGCCTCGAGGTTTTTGCTATGTTAATTTTCATATCCATTTTTTCCCAAGAAATAAAAACTTACAGCTAGAAAATCTTTTCTCTTTGCAGTTGGTGATGCCAAAAAATAATAATAAGACTTTTAGATTAACAACATTTTTCAAAGAGTGAATCAGATGACTGATATCTTCATTTAATAACCTCTGATAGCTACTCCTGCTTATGAGAGGACACAATTTCCTTTCTCTTCCATTTTATTTTTCGGATGTTTAGCAATGCAGAGATGCTCCCTCAGCATCAAAAAGCAAACTTGGAAGCTGGAGATGCAGAAGTATTTGTTAAAAAAGTATATAATTGTAAGTGCCAGTTTTTCTATAAAAAAGGCAGCTGAGAAGCACGCTATGAATGTTCATTTGCAAAGTCTCAAGCTGTGACCACGTAGCTGTGAATCTCATTCTGCTATTGTCAAAGCACCACATCGGTAGTTGGCAGGAATGGATGGCTAGCCACATACAAAGTAACAAAAGTTACAAGATCAGCAGCAGCTAAATATACCTGCTGCTTCTGCAGAGTGTATAATCTACTTTTGTTCTTCCTCCTCCGAGAGCTGCCTGATAGGTGATGAAGTATAAAGTTGGGGAACAGAGTGAAAATGCAGTCCTCATGCCTTGGAGCTGGAGCCCAAGCCCTCTGCATTGACCTTCCTTTCGCTTTTCAGGAGGCTGAAGCACTGCAAGGAGGGACAGAGCGACAGCAGCATCCAGCTCATCAGCATGTTCCTCAGCAAACCCTTCAGGGACCACCAGGTGCTCAGGTGTATTAAATCACAGAGTTGTATCTGCAACAGATGCTCCCCAGGGGAAAAGCAACACCCACGGGGAGAGGGAACACAGAAGGAAGCCCTTATCAATATCAGGTGGCACAGTACAGTGTTATGTGACAAGACCCACAATGGGATGGACTGGAACCTGGTATAACAGCAGCTAACTAGGGGGTAAGAATTTCAATTCAGCAGTTGCCCAGACTGCAAAATGTCTGCTATAAATACCTGCGATGTAGGAAAGATACTGCAAGTAAAAAGATGGTAACTTTTTTTTTTTTTTTTTTTTTTTTCCCAACAGCGGTGAATCATTTGACATTTAGGCAATAGTGTAATAAAAATAATAAATAATAAATTAGCCAGAGCCTTTTGGATCCTTTAATAGATGCAACACTAGAGCTGCTAGTGTCTCTTGAGCATTTCTGAAATGTTATCAGAAAACACAGGTAAGAGAAGATCCCATTGGTAGCACTGAATGTCCTCTAATGATTCCCTAACCAGATAATTTTCTTATACTCATCACCTTTACTATCATAAATCAAACCTTAATGTGATTTTAAGTCCCTTAGCTACCCACACAGAAAACATATTGTATTAGATTGTTTTCTGTTGCATTTTATCCCTTCCTGTTCCAAAAAGTTTTTTAGAAATCTAAGCAAGTTGAAAAGTTATAGGGGATTTGTAAGCGTTTCAGTTTTTTCAGGACCTAAAATGGCTCATTTCAGTCCTATATTTGGGTGGAGGATCTGATGAAACATCTTTCTGATTTGGAGAGGGAGGAGGACTTGTTTTTGCAGTGTTTGAAATCTGAGAGAGCTGGGTGGAGACTTAAGACACTCAAAGCTGATTTCTCTGTAACAAAATGGGGAAGAAAATAATTGAATTTGTTGTTGGTTTACACAAAATTAGCTTTCTAAGATGTGGACTGTTCCACTTCAGCCATGGTTCTGTCACAGTATTGGATAATTGGATGCGGACCGAAAAGGAGGAAACCCCTGGTGGTGGCACCATGACTGCTGGAGAAGAAAGGAACCACAAAAAGTATGTAAGAAGCACATCTGAGAATACTTCAACCTAAAAAGGGTAATCCTAGAAGAAACTGGAAGCACAAGTACTTCAAACCTTGTTTCACATAAAACCATAGAATGGTTTGGGTTGGAAGGGACCTTAATCTAGTTTCAACCCCCCCTGAATGCCAAAATCAAAGTTGGTTTAAAGCACCGATGAATGAAAAAAACATATCCATGCCCCCAAAAACCTGTTTTTGCCTCAAAACTCAAAGTCTGCATCTCGATTTTAGCCCTTTTAAACTTTCTAATGTCACGGGAATGAAGTGCTAACCCAAAAAACCACTATTTTCATCTGAGTGCTTTTCTTTCTGATGGCCTCCTAAACTAAAGCTCTCATGCAAATGTTGTAAATGGTTTCCTTTTTGACATCAGAATAACTTCTCCCAATGGATTATACTCAAGCCAAAACCCTTGCAACTAGCAGCATTGGAGGGTAATACAGAAGGAATAGAGACTTATAGGGAAAGGGGTCCAGAGGTGTTTTGAGAGTGATTGCAGGGAATAAGCAATGCAGGGAGCTGTGCAAAGAGGGCTAAGGAGGCATTGATGAAGAGGGAAAGGAGTAGATTTTGAAATAATTGACATAGGCAGACTGGGAGTGACATAAAATAGAAGCAGCAGATGGAAAAACCTGGGAAAGGTGCTGGATTTAAAGAACAGTGGTACAACATGATCTTCACAGGGAAATATTTGCCACAAATTGAAGTGTCAAGATCATGACAATTAATTACTAGGATGGTCTTAAAACTTAATTTTCTCATGTAGTTAGTGTCTTAGTATTTTGAAAAAGTCCCATTTTCAAGTCGTGTGATTCAACAGCCTCCATTTTGTTCATGAGGGGAATGGGTTAAACTCTTGCCTTAGGTTGAAAGACAAAGGGATCTATGGAAAAAAAGGGGGACATTTGCCTTCAGTCATCTGATCCAGAGGCAAATAAAGCATCTGGAGCTGAGCAGGGAAGGACACCAAGGAATAGTTCCTTTCAAGAAAAAAGTGGAAGTAACATTCTCTCTGAGCTTTTCCAATAGAAACTCCTGCCCTGGCCAGAGTGGTCCTGTGAGGATGGCAGCAGGTGAGGCAGAGATATGATGGATAAGAGGGAGTTAGAGATGTTTTGATAAATGTTTTCCAGGTCTGAGAAAGAAAGCTTGAGCAGATGTGCTGCTCTCTGCCTGACAAGGACATTGTGAGGGCAGAGCCCCAACCCAAGCAGTACACTAATCCAGTAGATCAAGAAATGTTGGTTTATTTTAGAAAGACTGTCTTGCTTTGTAAAAACAGTTTCTGGCTGTCTCTGCTCCCTGTGAAGTGTTAAGTCCTCAATTCAGAGAAGCTGCAGACAGCTCCACAAGGGCAAGTGAGAGGGCAAAGAGGAAAAGGAGCCCAAGACGAAGATGGAAAAAAGGTTGCTGCCCCAAAAACCCACCCCTGGAAGCTAAACAAAGCCTAGTTGTATATGAAATAACAGTATGTGTGAGCACTCGTGAGCCTGTGCCTTGGAGTCGTGGTCTCTCAGATCTCCAGACCAGGGAGCTGCTCTAAATACAAAATGGTTCCTCTCCACGCCAAACACAGAAGCATCTTCCCCAGGCCAAGCAGGACAAGGATGGATAAAAACCTGTCCCTTACACCCATGCACACCTGGGAATGCAGCTGGGGTGTGGGATGTGGTCCATGCAGTTTCAAGTCCTCCAAACAAACCCTGCTTAAACTCAGGCTTGTATATCCTGCATGGAGTAACCATGACTTGTTCCTCTTTTCCAGAAGTCTGTTTAAGCAGGTGATGATCTTCTGTCAGCACTGCCAGTTTTGGCAGTGGCCTTGGAGGAGGCTGGGATTACATCAACAGCTCAATCACTGGTTTATCACATTCCTCTCCTTTTCTTTCTCATCCCCACCAAGGAAATCATAGAATCATAGAATCACAGAATTGGCTGGGTTGGAAGGGATCTCAGAGATCATCAAGTCCAACCCTTGATCCACTACTGCTGCAGTTACCAGACCATGGCACTGAGTGCCACATCCAGTCTCTTTTTAAATATCTCCAGTGATGGAGAATCCACCACTTCCCTGGGCAGCCCATTCCAATGCCTGATCACCCTCTCCATAAAGAAATTCTTTCTAACGTCCAACCTAAACCTCCCCTGGCACAACTTGAGACCGTGCCCTCTTGTCTTGCTGAGAGCTGCCTGGGAAAAGAGACCAACCCCCACCTGGCTACACCCTCCTTTCAGGGAGTTGTAGAGAGTGATGAGGTCTCCTCTGAGCCTCCTCTTCTCCAGGCTGAACAGCCCCAGCTCCCTCAGCCTCACCTCATAGGATCTGTGCTCGAGTCCCTTCACCAGCCCAACTCTCCAGTCTGTCCAGGTCCCTCTGCAGAGCCCTCCTGCCTTCCAGCTGATCGACACTTCCCCCCAGCTTACTGTCATCTGCAAATTTGCTGATGATGGACTCAATCCCCTCATCTAAATCATCTATAAAGATACTAAACAGAACTGGGCCCAACATTAATCCCTGGGGGACACCACTAGTGACCGGCCACCAACTGGATGCAGCACTGTTCAGCACCACTCTCTGGGCCCGGCCCTCCAGCCAGTTCCTAACCCAGCACAGGGTGCCCCTGTCCAAGCTGTGGGCTGACAGCTTTTTCAGGAGAATGCTGTGGCAGACGGTGTCAAAGGCCTTGCTGAAGTCCAGGTAGACCCCATCCACAGCCTTCCCCTCATCCACCAGGCGGGTCACCTGATCATAAAAGGAGATCAGGTTGGTCAGACAGGACCTGCCCTTCCTAAACCCGTGCTGGCTGGGTCTGATCCCTTGCCCATCCTGCAGGTGCTGTGTGATTACACTGAGGATGATCTGTTCCATAACCCTGCCAGGCACTGAGGTCAGGCTGACAGGTCTGTAGTTTCCCGGGTCCTCCTTCCGGCCCTTTTTGTGGATTGGCGTGACATTCGCCAACTTCCAATCATCTGGGATGTCCCCAGTGAGCCAGGACTGTTGGTAGATGATAGAGAGAGGCTTGGCGAGCTCTTCTGCCAGCTTCCTCATCACCCTTGGGTGGATCCCATCTGGTCCCATAGACTTGTGGGGATCCAAGCAGTTCAATAAGTCACTGACTGTTTCCTTCTGTATTACAATGCTTTTTCTTAAGGCCTTCCTGCTGCTTTCTCATTTGCTTTTCTACTAATCCTCTCCCATCCTGGTGGCACTGAACTAATCCATTCAGAGACAAAAACCCCAAAGAGTTAAGCAGTAATTCTTGGACTGAACAAGGCACATGGATCTACACCTAAAGTAGCACAGTCATAAAATAATTCTTTTCTGGATCCACAAGTACAGCACAGTCTATTTTGAATAGTCTACTGACAATTTTATTCATTTTAAAGAGTAAGGTAAGGTTAGGTAGGCCTTTTGCAGAGCACAGTGAGTAGCAGCAGGTGAGCTGACAGGAAAGGCTGCATCTCTTCAGCACTAATGTCTGGACACTGCTGAACAGGTGTCTTTTTTAAAACAAGAAGTACTGGTAAGGGGAAAGCCTAGCAGCATTTGGAAGGAGCAGTGGGGACACATAATGGGGGACTTCAGAGAATCAGAGAATCATAGAATGGCTTTGTTTGGAAGAGACCTTAAGGAATATGTAGTTCCCCCTCCTTTGCTTTGTATTCCTGTGCATTTGTCTGTGCTGTGCAACTGCTGTTTGAAGCTGTTTCAGGAACTGCACAGAGCAAGACAAGGCAGAGGACCTGGCAAACAGGCAAGCAGTCTGGCACACTGCATAGCAGAAATGCTACCAACTCTCTACCAACTGCTGGTCCCTCTGGAACAGCAACTTTTCTCAGAATAGCCCCGTAGTGACGCTTGTCTGTGCACATCAAAAAGAAGAGTCTGGTTGGGTTGGCTTCCCTCAGATATTCACCTCCACCAAAGCCTGTGGCAAAACCACCACACATCTTCCCCAGTGTCACCCCGTGAATGATATCAAAGTGCAAGGTCAATCCACTCCTTTAACCCACTTTCCACTTCCTTTCCCTTTCATAAGCATACATGCATGTTGTCAGTAATGTTTCCACAGTCATCTTTCTGTTACTCAGTCATTTTCCTACTAGCACTTAGTCCTTTTTTTTTTTATTTTTAAAGCCCTTTAAGTCAGAAAAAAAAATGACCCTATTGGAGTTTACTTTTTTTCATTTTCAGGAAAATGAAGCATGTTGTAGAGAATGTAATGCAGTTGTACTCATGTGGCTGTAACTCCCCCACACTCAGATACTGGGAACTGTAACACTTTTAACCATGTGTGGGGTGACAAAACACGCAAGTACATGTCTTACATAGAAACACCATGCACCACTGTCTTCTAAGCATAACTGGGAAGGAACACTGTAATATGAGCTCTACAAAGCTGGAGTGAGTGAGCATTAATCATTCCCAAGGAATGGCCTGAGATGAGATTTGGCTTCTAGGTTATGTTGTAGTAGAGATGCAGCAGGCAGCGTGTATTTGCTACGGGAAGTTTGGCATGTTCCATTTGATTGCAACTGACTTGATAGAAATGCACGTGTATCCAGTACAAACATCAAGAAAATCTGTATCTAATGAAAGCAGGGCTGCAAGAAATGATGAAAAAGAGGCAGGACTGCAACCATACTTGCAATCAGGCAGCAGGTGAACCCTGAGACAGATCACCTGCTCACCAAAAGCCATTTTCATTCCCTAAAATCACACCTAGATCTGCTGATGGCATAAATGTTTCCTGTCTTAGAGGCACATGTCACTTGACAAGCAGATGCCTCGTCCTCCCATACATACTCCATACAGTAACCACATTCTTTTACAGCTCAGTGACAGACAACTTAGAGGTAGACTTTCATTGTTATTTTGGGTGTTGTGGTTTTTTGGTTTTGTTGTTGTTGTTTTGGTTTGGGTTTTTTGGGGAGGGGTTGTGGGTTTTTGGTTTTTGTTTGGGTTTTTTTGTTGTTGTTGTTTGGTTTGGTTTTCTGTTGTTTTGGGGGGCTCCTGGGGGGGGGGGGGGGGGGGGGGGGGAAGAGGGTGTTCTTTGTTTTGGTTTTTTCCGTTTTTCACCTTTGCATCAGCCTTTGAGAGAGTCAGGAAATCCATTCCCAGTACCTCTAATTGCAGAGAAAAGCTAAGAACATTAGACCCTTGGGCCCAATCCTACAAATGACTCTTAGAGAGCAGCCCACCTTACCTGCAGAGAGCCTGGCTTCAAACCAGATTAACAGCATTATCAGGATGGGGAGCTGGACTCAGAGCAGGTGAGCAGATCCAGGAAATTACTTGTGCCAGGAACCTGGCATTTATAAAGCCTGACCTGCCTTAACACAGTGTCCTGTGTGAAATGATGAAGCCCGTGAAGGCTGTTAGATCCATCTTCAGGGGATAGCACTAATATCAGCTCTGCAATAAGCAGACACTTGCTTATGAGTCAGCCTGGGCTCCTGTGTCCTGCA